>NW_028160279.1:0-42988 GCF_964263955.1 Coregonus lavaretus | reverse complement strand
ACCAAGCTGAGGAACTAGAGCCCAATCACAGAGCAGCACCCCCCCCCCCCCCCCCCCACTATGTTGGGATGGGATCGTTCTTTTGTCTGCAAATATCTGAACAGAGTTGCTCTTGGTGAGCTGGTGGAAGAGGCTAAGTACAGTAGAACTGCACAGAAACAAAAACCCAGGGATCAGTGTACTACTATTTGTGTTTTGTGGTGTTTACAGAGAAGTTCTGTATGACATACATGTAACCACAACACACCTGTTGTACAGTAGCTTCACAAACCTGCACATGCTGGTGTGAAAAACACAGATACTTATGTTCTTCCTCTCAAGGCACTCCAGGACTCCAATACTGCAGAGATAATAAACACATGGTTTCACTCGCATAACTCCTTTCAACACACCCACACACACGCATATAAAGATGACACAGAAAAAGCCACATTTTGTCTGCTTAGCGCTGATGAAAAGCTACCCACTGAGAACTTCAATCACTTGTGAAAATGAGTTAGAGACGTGCTGAACCGCCGGCGGTGTCATTTGGCCTGTCTGTCACTCTGCTGGGGCGCTGGGGGAGCAGCCGTCGGCCTCTTCTCTGTCTCCTCTCTGTCTCTCTGCCTCTCTCCTCCTCTCTGTCTCCCCTCTGCCTCCTTTATGCCTCTCCACCTGCCAGGGCCTTGGGCCTGGCTGCTCCGGAGCAGGGGAGAGGACCAGGGAGAGGACCTAGGGGGACCAGGGGGAGGACCTAGGGAGACCAGGGGAAGGACCTAAGGGGGCCAGGGGGAGGACCTAGGGGGACCAGGGGGAGGAGCTAGGGGGACCAGAGGGAGGGGCTAGGGAGACCAGGGGAAGGACCTAAGGGGACCAGGGGAGGGGCTAGGGGGGAGGGGTAGGGGCCTCATGGTCTGGATTCTACTCTGCTACTGGATTAATGGAGCTGTATGAGGTGTGGTGGTATGTATGTAGAGTACATAACCCCCCTTAAGGCTCATCCATTCAGACAGACAGCATGCATATTCAGTGATATGCATATTCACTGCGATATTATGCATATGATGTTGCCACACATGCACGCACGCAAGTGCGCACACTCACGCATACACACACCCTGCTGTAAGCCCCAGAGTGCCATCAGAAAATGGAGGGAGGGAGGGAGGCTGATGAGTTGGCCTCTGTGGAACCAGTGTTTTTCTCATCATTAACTCTTCAGAGGATCACACACCCTAATCACACTAAGCCTCTCTGAAAGACAATGAAGTCACAGACGTGCCCATGCACATATTCATAGAGGACTCACACACACATATACACACAAGTACACACATCCCTTATTGATGTCACTTGTTAAATCCTTCAGACGAGTACCGTAGAGCAAACAGAGAGTCTCCCCATACCATAGAGGGGTCATAATAGTTTATAGGCCAAACAGTTCAGACACTACAGACGTTTTTGTGAGAAGATCGATTTTTGGGACGTCTGACAAACACTGCTGTAGCTTGGCCACCTTCCACCATAGATGTGGAAGGCTGACATAGGCAGATGCGGTGGATTGAGACACAGCCCATGCAATATCTCTAGCTTAAACTGACAGATTTTGATGGGGATTTTTTTATTATGGTACTTAGATTGACGCACAGGTGCGTCAATAGATTCTTAAGGATTAAAGAAGGATTTTTAAGCCTTGAGACAATTGAGACATGGATTGTTTATGTGTGCCATTCAGAGGGTGAATGGGCAAGACAAAAGATTGATGTGCCTTTGAACGGGGCATGGTACTGCAACGCTGCTGGGTTTTTCACACTCAACAGTTTTTTTTTCCACTTTTGCCTTATGGCAAGGTGCTCCTTCATGCTGGAAAAGGCATTGGTCATCACCAAACTGTTCTTGGATGGTTGGGAGAAGTTGCTCTCGGAGGATGTGTTGGTACCATTCTTTATTCATGGCTGTGTTCTTAGGCAAAAATGTGAGTGAGCCCACTCCCTTGGCTGAGAAGCAACCCCACACATGAATGGTCTCAGGATGCTTTACTGTTGGCATGACACAGGACTGATGGTGGCGCTCAACTTGTCTTCTCCGGACAAGGTGTTTTCCGGATGCCCCAAACAATCGGAAAGGGGATTCATCAGAGAAAATGACTTTACCCCAGTCCTCAGCAGTCCAATCCCTGTACCTTTTGCAGAATATCAGTCTGTCCCTGATGTTTTTCCTGGAGAGAAGTGGCTTCTTTGCTGCCCTTCTTGACACCAGGCCATCCTCCAAAAGTCTTCGCCTCACTGTGCATGCAGATGCACTCACACCTGCCTGCTGCCATTCCTGAGCAAGCTCTGCACTGGTGGTGCCCCGATCCCGCAGCAGAATCAACTTTAGGAGATGGTCCTGGCGATTGCTGGACTTTCTTGGGTGCCCTGACGCCTTCTTCACAACAATTGAACCTCTCTCCTTGAAGTTCTTGATGATCCGATAAATGGTTGATTTAGGTGCAATCTTACTAGCAGCAATATCCTTGCCTGTGAAGCCCTTTTTGTGCAAAGCAATGATGACGGCACGTGTTTCCTTGCAGGTAACCATGGTTAACAGAGGAAGAACAATGATCTCAAGCACCACCCTCCTTTTAAAGCTTCCAGTCTGTTATTCTAACTCAATCAGCATGACAGAGTGATCTCCAGCCTTGTCCTCATCAACACTCTCACCTGTGTTAACGAGAGAATCACTGACATGATGGCAGCTGGTCCTTTTGTGGCAGGGCTGAAATGCAGTGGAAATGTTTTTGGGGGATTAAGTTCATTTTCATGGCAAAGAGGGACTCATCTGATCACTCTTCATGACATTCTGGAGTATATGCAAATTGCCATCATCAAAACTGAGGCAGCAGACTTTGTGAAAATTAGTATTTGTGTCATTCTCAAAACTTTTGACCACGACTGTAGATAGGTAGGATGGGGTCTGAAAGGATAGTTCAGAGCTTCTGCTCTTTTCTATAACCTGTACGGAACACAATATGGTCTATACTTGGTATGTAGGTTTCTCACTTATGGGTGGCTGTCACGGTTTCGGCCGAGGCTGCCTCTCTTCCTTGCTCGGGCAGGCTTCGGCGTTCGTCGTCTCCGGAATACTAGCTGCCACCGTTGTATGTTTCTATGTTCGTTTGGTCTTGTCTGGAATTGTACACCTGTTGTCGTTTAGTGTCATTAGTGTCCTATAAGTTCTCGTTGTGTTTGTCAGGTGTTGTGTGTGATTGTTTCGCTGTCGTGTATTTGCTCTACAGTATACCGTTTGCTCGTTGTAGCTTTTCTCCTCTGTTAAGGAGAGTATACTCGCACATGTTTAGTGCGCCCTTTTGTTTTACGCCTGCGTGCGGAGTTTCTCGCCTCAGGGCTTTTGTCTCGTGTATTAGTTTGTGCCTTCACTAAAGTCTTTTGGACTTATTTTCTGCGTCCTGCGCCTGATTCCAACACCACACCCACCTACAGAAAACACTGACAGAATCACACACCCTTCTGAATGGAATCAGCAGGAGCCGCAGCAGCACAGGAGACGTTGGAGGATCGGGTCCGGGAGCAGAATGACCAGATCCTGCGGATCGGGACCGCCCTGCAGGATGTGATCAACACACTCCAACGCTGGGAGACCCGAGGGACACCCCCAACGCCACCTTCCCTGCCATCACCATCAGCAAGTCAGCCCATTCCCGCTCCGGAACCCAGAGGAATTCGACTCTCGCTCCCGAGGGCCTACGATGGGACCGCTGCCGGGTGTCAGGGCTTCCTTCTCCAGGTGGAGCTTTACCTGGCCACCGTGCACCCGGCGCCCTCGGGACACGAGAGCGTGTCCGCCCTTATCTCCTGCCTTTCCGGCAAGGCGTTAGAATGGGCCAACGCCGAGTGGAGGAGGATAGACGCTACCACCATCACATACGCTGAGTTCTCCCGCCGCTTCAGGGCGGTGTTTGACCATCCACCGGAGGGGAAAGCGGCGGGGGAGCGTCTGTTCTGCCTCCGGCAGGGGAAGAGGAGTGCCCAGGAGTTCGCGTTGGAATTCCGTACTCTAGCGGCGGATGCAGGGTGGAATGAGCGGGCCCTCATCGATCACTACCGCTGTAGTCTACATGAGGACGTCCGTCGGGAGCTGATCCTGTCGGGACACCAGCCTCTCTTTCGACCAGTTAGTCGACATGTCCATCAGGCTGGACACCCTGCTGGCTACCCGCGGACGTCCCGAGGGAGGTCCGTCCATTTCACCCTCCAGCGCCTCCGAGCCGAGCCCCATGGAGCTTGGGGGCGCTGGCGCTAGAGAGAGGAGGGGTCGGATTACGAGGGGGTCCATCTCCTGCACCAACTGTGGTCGGGGAGGACACACCGCGGCTAGGTGCTGGGGATGGCCTCCTAGGGGAGAAGACGACAGGCCCCGCACTGGGGAGTCCTTCCAGGTGAGTAGGCGCCCCACTCACCCAGAGCTCTCTGTTGCGCACTTCTGTATATCTGTGCATTTTCCACAGGTAGCACCTCATTCCCAGCATAAGGCGCTGGTAGATTCAGGCGCGGCTGGGAATTTTGTTGATAGGAAATTTTGTTTAGATTTAGGGATTCCCCTTCTTCCTGTTGACGTCCCCTTCCCCGTTCATGCCCTAGATAGCCGTCCGTTGGGATCGGGCTTGATCAGGGAGGTCACGGCGCCACTTAGGATGTGTGCGCAGGGGGGTCATCAGGAGATGATCCAGCTATTTCTGATCGACTCGCCTGCGTATCCGGTGGTGCTGGGCATGCCCTGGTTGAGTACCCATAACCCGTCTATTTCGTGGCAGGAGAGGGCTCTGATGGAGTGGTCTGACCAGTGTGTGGGTCGATGTTTAGGCGTTTCCGTAGGGGCTACCTCGGTGGAGAGTCCAAACCAGGTGCCCGCATTGCACGTTCCCCCTGAGTATGGGGATTTGGCTATTGTGTTCAGTAAGTCGAGGGCGACGCAGTTGCCTCCCCATAGGCAGGGAGATTGTGCAATAGACCTCCAGGCAGGAGCTGCGCTCCCACGGAGCCATGTGTATCCTCTGTCTCAGGAGGAGAAGAGAGCTATGGAGACTTACATAGACGAATATCTGAGACAAGGATACATACGGCCCTCCACTTCCCCTGCGTCCTCGAGTTTATTTTTTGTGAAGAAAAAGGATGGTGGGTTACGCCCGTGCATTGATTACCGTAGTCTCAATCAGATCACGGTGAAGTACAGTTATCCACTCCCGCTGATTGCGACCATGACGGAGTCATTGCACGGGGCGCGTTTCTTCACTAAATTAGATCTCAGGAGCGCGTACAACTTGGTGCGCATTAGGGGGGGCGATGAATGGAAGACAGCCTTTAGTACCACCTCGGGCCATTACGAGTATCTTGTCATGCCATACGGGTTGATGAACGCTCCTTCAGTTTTCCAATCATTCGTGGATGAGATATTCAGGGACATGCAGGGGCAGGGGGTGGTCGTGTACATAGATGACATTCTCGTGTACTCGTCTACCCGAGTCGAGCATGTGGCTCTGGTGCGCCGAGTGTTGCGGAGGCTGTTGGAACACGACCTGTATGTCAAGGCAGAGAAGTGTCTGTTTTTCCAGGAGTCGGTCTCCTTTTTGGGTTATCAGTTGTCTGCGTCAGGGGTGAAGATGGAGGTAGACCGGGTGTCAGCCGTGCGTAATTGGCAAACGCCAACCACTGTGAAGGAGGTGCAGCAGTTTTTGGGGTTTGCGAATTACTACCGGAGGTTTATCCGGGGTTTTGGACAGGTGGCAGCTCCCATAACGTCTCTTTTGAAGGGGGGTCCGGTGCGTTTGCAGTGGTCAGCCGAGGCGGACAGGGCGTTTGGGAGGCTGAAGGACCTGTTTACCTCGGCTCCGGTGCTGGCGCATCCGGATCCCTCTTTACCATTTCAGGTAGAGGTGGACGCGTCAGAGGCCAGTATAGGAGCCGTGCTTTCGCAACGGTCCAGCACGCCACCTAAACTCCGCCCCTGTGCTTTTTATTCCAAGAAGCTCAGTCCGGCAGAGCGAAATTATGACGTAGGGGACAGGGAGCTGTTAGCCGTGGTACAGGCCCTAAAGGTGTGGAGGCACTGGCTTGAGGGGGCTCAACACCCTTTCCTCATTTTGACGGACCACCGTAACCTGGAGTACATCCGGGCAGCTAGGAGACTGAACCCTCGCCAGGCGCGGTGGAATATGTTTTTGACCCGGTTCGTATTTAAGATCACGTACATCCCTGGGTCACAGAACGGTAAGGCAGACGCACTGTCTCGGCGGTATGACACGGAGGAGAGGTCCGTGGAGCCCACTCCCATACTGCCGGAGTCTTGTCTGGTGGCACCGGTAGTGTGGGAGGTCGATGCTGAACTCGAGCGGGCGTTGCGCACCGACCCTAGTCCACCTCAATGCCCGGAGGGTCGGAAGTACGTTCCGCTCGAGGTTCGGGATCGATTGATCTATTGGGCTCACACGTCACCCTCCTCTGGACATCCTGGTATCGGCCGGACAGTGCACTGCCTTAGTGCTAAGTACTGGTGGCCCACGTTGGCGAGGGATGTGAGGGTTTATGTCTCCTCCTGCTCGGTGTGCGCCCAGTGTAAGGCGCCTACACATCTGCCTAGGGGTAAGTTACTACCCCTGCCCGTTCCACAACGACCATGGTCTCACCTCTCGGTGGATTTCATCACTGACCTTCCTCCCTCACAGGGGAATACTACTATACTGGTCGTTGTGGACCGGTTCTCTAAGGCCTGTCGTTTGCTCCCTATGCCGGGCCTTCCTACTGCCCTACAGACCGCCGAAGCGCTATTCACCCATGTTTTCCGGCACTACGGGGTACCCGAGGATATTGTGTCTGATCGAGGTCCCCAATTTACCTCCAAAGTCTGGAGAGCCTTTATGGAGCGGTTGGGGGTCTCGGTGAGCCTCACCTCGGGTTACCATCCGGAGAGTAATGGGCAGGTGGAACGTGTGAACCAGGATGTGGGTAGGTTTCTTAGATCATACTGCCAGGACCGGCCGGAGGAGTGGGCACGGTACGTTCCCTGGGCAGAAATGGCCCAGAATTCCCTACGCCATTCCTCCACTAACCTAACCCCTTTCCAATGTGTGTTAGGTTACCAGCCGGTTCTGGCACCTTGGCAGCAGAGCCAGATCGAGGCTCCTGCGGTGGATGAGTGGGTGCGGCGCTCGGAGGAGACGTGGAACGCTGCACACGTCCACCTGCAGCGGGCCCTCCGTCGTCAAAAGGCGAGCGCCGATCTCCACCGCAGTGAGGGACCGGTGTACGCACCTGGTGTTCGAGTCTGGCTCTCTACCAGAAACCTGCCCCTCCGCCTGCCCTGTCGGAAACTGGGTCGGCGGTTTGTGGGGCCGTTTAAAGTCCTGAGAAGATTGAACGAGGTGTGTTACAGATTACAACTACCTGTTGAGTATAAAAGTATTAACCCCTCGTTCCATGTGTCTCTTCTCAGGCCGGTGGTAGCTGGCCCACTCCAAGAAAATGAGATCAGGGAGACTCCTCCGCCCCCATTGGACATCGAGGGGGCACCGGCGTACTCCGTGCGGTCCATCTTGGATTCGAGACGTCGGATGGGGGGTCTCCAATATCTGGTGGAGTGGGAGGGTTACGGCCCGGAGGAACGGTGCTGGGTGCCGAGGAGAGACATTTTGGACCCGTCTCTCCTGACGGAATTCCATCGTAGTCACCCGACGCGCCCTGCTCCGCGTCCTCCTGGTCGTCCCCGAGGCCGGAGTCGGCGCACGTCTGGAGCCGCGCGTCAAGGGGGGGGTACTGTCACGGTTTCGGCCGAGGCTGCCTCTCTTCCTTGCTCGGGCAGGCTTCGGCGTTCGTCGTCTCCGGAATACTAGCTGCCACCGTTGTATGTTTCTATGTTCGTTTGGTCTTGTCTGGAATTGTACACCTGTTGTCGTTTAGTGTCATTAGTGTCCTATAAGTTCTCGTTGTGTTTGTCAGGTGTTGTGTGTGATTGTTTTGCTGTCGTGTATTTGCTCTACAGTATACCGTTTGCTCGTTGTAGCTTTTCTCCTCTGTTAAGGAGAGTATACTCGCACATGTTTAGTGCGCCCTTTTGTTTTACGCCTGCGTGCGGAGTTTCTCGCCTCAGGGCTTTTGTCTCGTGTATTAGTTTGTGCCTTCACTAAAGTCTTTTGGACTTATTTTCTGCGTCCTGCGCCTGATTCCAACACCACACCCACCTACAGCAAACACTGACAGTGGCACAAATTGGGATATGCAAATGAAATACTGTAGTATTTACTTTAGTTAAAAAAGTGTAGTGTTTTCGCTGACATTACTGTAGTATTTACTATAGTATTCTACAGTATACTACAACATTCTATATTAAGTAATACACATGATTGAGGGTTACTACAGTATGTAGTATAGTATTCTACAGTATACTACAGTTTACTACAGAGTTATATGGTAAGTACTGTAGGATTCTATAGTAAACTGTAGTATTTTTTCATGTGGCGGTCTATAAACAAAAGCTTCTCGCTAAGTGCACACGCACACACACACGCACACCCACGCACATGCGTCTCACTCTCATAGTGACTATGATTTATGATAAGAGAGCCATATCAGTGGCATCATCAGTACGGTGAACATTACTGCTACAAGCGCAAAACAGCAATACAAGGAGTCCCTGATCAATGAGTGTGTATGTGCACTTGTGGTGTGTGTGTGTGTGTTTGTGCGCGTGTGTGTAAATTATCTTTGTAAGTGACCAGATCGCTGTGTGAGAGGCAGAGCAGAAGCCATTCTTGTAGGTTTCCCATCCCCTAATAAGATGTAGTACTTTCCTTTCAATCACCTGGGGCCTCATATTTTCTCTCCATTTTATTGCCTTTTGTTAGCATTTTCCACACAGACACATTCCACCTACACATCATCCAAGAGAGAGAGAGAGAGAGAGAGAGAGAGAGGGATGGTTGGTTTGAATACTGTGCCACAGAGCCAGGAATACTGATACTGCTATAGCTGGGGACAAAAGCTAAAGAGATGGAAAGGGAGAAAGAGAGCGAGCGAGAGAGAGAGAGAGCGAGAGAGAGAGATAGAGAGAGAGAGAGAGAGAGAGAGAGAAGAAACAGAGAATTTGAGAGTTGACAGAGTTGGTGTGTATACAGTGAGGGCTGTACAGGGGGGTGAGGGCTGCTATTGCCAAATCGTGGAACAGTAATTCCTCTCTTTGTTTTATGTCAGGGAGTCTTGCAAAATACCATTTCCTCACCCAGCAAAAATGCAGTCTCCCACATCCCTCAGTGTGCAGCAGCTATATATAATGCACACATCAAACGCTCCGAGTTGCTCTGACCTCTCTTTCTGGGAGCCCTGCGGCTTCCTCATACTACAGGAGTGTGTTCCACACAGGACCTATCACACACACACACACACTTCACGTCCACCGAACCTTCTGAATTCCACTATCTCTCTGAGGGGAAACTCATCACACGCTAACATTGACTTGGCTGTTGAAGAAGTCCAGAGAGAAGGGGAAGGGGTGGATAGGAGGGAGGGCCATTAGCCGTCACTGTATCTAGTTTCAGAGAGGAGGGGGGAGCAGAGGAGGAATTGCACACATATCAGCAGTGAGAAGAGAACCCCACTCCTTTGTCTGCACCACTGCTATCTGGACTCTGTCCACTGTGCTGTGTGTTGCTCTAACATAGTAACCTTATCACTGGCCCAGCATGGTCATTTCAAAACCATTTGAGTGCCTTTATGCATCACTATAGTGAATGTCTCTAAAGGGAAGACCATGGTTGTTGCAGGGCTGGAACCAGTTTTTGGCCACGTCCAGAATCGATAACCATTTACACACAGTCGCAGTGACTAATCAAGGCCAGTAATTGTTCCAATAAGTACAATCAGGGCAAGAATATAGCAGTGCCCAGAGGACATGGTTGCTTTTCTGCATTGGCTGTCCCTGACCTCTGACCCTAGCTCCTAATCATCAATCACCATGCAGCTTTCAGCCTGTAGTGACGGACCAAGAATACATACAGTGCCTTCAGAAAGTATTCACACCCTTTGTCTTTTTCCACATTTTGTTGAGTTACAAAGTGGGATTAAAATGGATTTCATTGTACTTTATTGTCAACGATCTACACAAAATACTCTATAATGTCAAAGCGGAAGAAAAATTAAACAGTAATATATTTTGATTAGATAAGTATTCAACCCCCTGTGTCAATACATGTTAGAATCACCTTTGGAAGCGATTACAGCTGTGAGTCTTTCTGGGTAAGTCTCTAAGAGCTTTGCACACCTGGATTGTACAATATTTTCCCATTAATCTTTTAAAAATTCTTCAGGTTCTGTCAAGTTGGTTGTTGATCATTGCTAGACAGCCATTTTCAAGTCTGCCATAGATTTTCAAGCCGATTTAAGTCAAAACTGTAACTACGCCACTAACGAACATTCAACGTCGTCTTGGTAAGCAACTCTAGTGTATATTTGACCTTGTGTTTTAGGTTATTGTCCTGCTGAACGAAAATATGAAGAGTGGTACTCACTGACGTGTTGTGTTGGATTTGCCTCAAGCATAACACTTTGTATTCAGGACAAAAAGTTAATTTCTTTGCCACATTTTTTGCAGTATTACTTTAGTGCCTTATCGCAAACAGGATGCATGTTGTGGAATATTTGTATTCTGTACAGGCTTCCTTCTTTTCACTCTGTCAGTTAGGTTGGTATTGTGGAGTAACTAGAATGTTGTTGATCCATCCTCAGTTTTCTCCTATCACAGCCATTAAACTCTGTAACTGTTTTAAAATCCCCATTGGCTGCTGCATTTATGGTTGAATCTGTGCTTGAAATTCACTGCTCGAATGAGGGACCTTACAGATAATTGTATGTGTGGGGTACAGAGATGGGGTAGACATTTAAAAATCATGTTAAACACTATTATTGCACACAGAGTGAGTCCATGCAACTTATTATGTGACTTGTTAAGCACATTTTTACTCCTGAACTTATTTAGGCTTGCCATAACAAAAGGGTTGAATACTTACTCAAGACATTTCAGCTTTTCATTTGTAATTAATTTGTAAACATTTCTAAAAACATAATTCCACTTTGACATTATGGGGTATTGTGTGTAGGCCAGATACATACAATTAAGGGCTGAATTTAAATTCAGCCTGTAACACAACAAAATGTGGGATAAGTCCAAACTGACAGTTGTTGGGAATATGTTTTATATCTCGTTGGTTGAGGGCAGAAGTAGTGTGCACTGCATCTCAGCATCTCCCTTATCACAACAGTGCTGGTGACATGATAAATAGATATAGTCTTGTTTCGCAGGTCAGATCAATTCTCCCCAGTCCAGTGATATGGGTCTCTGTGTTAGTGAGTATCCAAGGAGACATTTTACACTGCTGGGCTAGAAATAGGTCTTACACTAGCTAAATCAACCCTAGCCCTCTCCCCCGAGACAACTATAAAAAGAGTACACACACATCACTGCACACATACTCACTAACACACATACAGTATACACACATACACACTCATATGATCTCCCTCCCTCCCTCCCTCCCATTATACCTCCCTCCTCTGTCTCTCCCTCTCTCCCTTTCCCTGTCCCCTCCCCCTCCCCTACTCCTCTCTTCCCCTCTCTCCTTTCTCTCCTTCATTCAAATGGACTTCCTAAAGCCTCCATTCGTCTTGCTGACAGCTCCACTATCGATCGGCCTGGAGAGAGAGGATGCAGTTCCAGGGCTGGAAGAGGGCTGGACCTTGGCCGGAGGAAGGAAGGGGGGCGGTGGAGGGTGGATAGTGGAGGAGGGGGGGGGGGGGGCGAGCTGGAGAAACCAAACATGTTCCCACATCAGCTATACCTTAGGGTGGGAGGTCTCCCATCACCCTGTACTCTACTGTAGATACCTGACTCACTTTGACACAGCCCTGAAATCTTGTTGTACTGTAGCTGACCACTCAAAATGAACCTGTTTAATCAGCAGAAGGTATAACACTTATTTTTCTTAAAACTGCATTGTTGTTTAAGGGCTTGTAAGTAAGCATTTCACTGTAAGGTCTACACCTGTTGTATTCAGCGCATGTGACAAATACAATTTGATTTGATTTGATTTGATATAATCACCACCCTATACACTTTAGATATTGCTGAAGAGGCGAAGAGACCGAGGGGTGATCACACAGTTAACAAGTATGACTCAGAATCCAGTATGAATCACTTATAATCATTGCAGAGGATCAGTTAGGCACTGAGTAATAGGGCCAGGAGATTAGGAAACAATTTAGGACTTGTTCCATTGGGTCACAGTGAAGTGGCACCCCTACAAGCCCCTGGCATACATGCTATAATACGGTCCAAAGAATGTGGGCCCAGAAAGTCTGCCAGATTGTAGAAACCATGCTGAGAACATAAGCAGCACATGGGAGAGCAGGTTACAATTGGCCACGCTGACACACAATTCATTTCAATCAAACCCATCTGAAGTAACTTTCCACTGGCTGGCGTCTTTAATGGGCCTCCATCCCTTATCGTCAGCTGTTATCAAGGAAAGATGAGTTGGCACTTTCCTTCTTCATCCCTCCCTCCACCAAATGCCAAGATTGATGATTGGAAGTTTGATTTTCCTAATGATTAAAATATCTGCGGAGCAGTCGCTGCCCTGTCGTGGAAGCCCCATAGAGTGAGTTTCATCCCCCTGCCTACAACCCCCCCACCCTGATGAGCACCATGTGTGTGTCAGGGGTTGTCATCTATAATCATAGAGCACAGCACAACAGCGCCAGTCAGCAGGAGGGAGTCTCCCGTGACACTGTCTATTTGTTCTCTAATCTGTCCCTCTGAATTGCCATTGATTGCAGCAGCTAGGGAGAGAAAATAGACAAGGTGTAATATTCAAGACAAATTACTCAACTTCCCAGTTGCAAGGAGCAGTTCAATCTACATAAGGCCAGACAGTGGTTAGAGACAGGCACTGTTAGAGTGGGCATTAACCAACAGTGCTTTGACCCCCATGTATCGACGCTGTGATCAGTATATCTCTGCCTCTATGTGTCCTCAGCTGATATGTGCATCAGCCCATTCAAACAGCACGGCCATACACAGTATAGAATCGTTTAGTAGTGGAATGCACTGGTGCTTTCTAGGGGGCACCATAACGCAAAAAGAGGGTCTGAGGCTCTGTATCCTGGAGAGAGAAATGAAAGGGGGAGAGAGATGGGTGGATGGAGACAGGGAGAAAGGAGAGAAAAGGAAATAGAGGGAGAGGGGGGATAGACTGAAGGAAATGTGAGGTAGCATGAGGGAGGGAGTGTGGGAAAGACAAAGGGACGGTGAAATAGTGAAGAAAAAGAGGGAATGAGAGGGGATGTGGAAGGGGTATTGGAGGGGGAAGAGAGGACAGGGGCAGAGGAGAGGGAGGGATGGAGGGAGGAAGTAGGCTGCGACGAGGCAGAAAGCAGAGAGCAGTAGTCGATATAAAAGCACTCATTCATCTCTCTGACAGCACTCCAAGTGCTCCACTGGGGGAGACACACTGCTGCGTCACCTACAATGCAGCAAATACACATTTACAACTCTCCACTTTACAGCACACACACGCTCACACTCACACAGTACTTTCCAGGTAGCCTGCTCCAAGTCTACGTTCTGGGTCAATAGTATCTTGTGGGGTGGGGCAAAATCAGTAAATACACCATCACACTGTAACCTGCTCACTCACACACTCAACACAGCCACAGGCCATGACCACATACACACACACACACACACACACACACACACACACACACACACACACACACACACACACACACACACACACACACACACACTCACTTCTGATTAGATAAGGCTGTGTGCTGCAACAATAAACTGAAGAGCAATAAATCCCCCAGTAGCAGCCTGAAGCTAGATGGTTCATACCAACCTGCCTGCACTGAGGACAATAGGACAAATCACATGACAATCTAACATACATTCACCTCCACAATCCATACAAACCACCTTCCTATACTCCATTTAGTGATTGCTATTGTGAGATACTCTACTGTCTGATGCTGAGGCTTATAGCCTTTCTTTATGCTCTTCCTTTTGTTTAGCGAATGATCACACACACACACACACACACACACACACACACACACACACACACACACACACACACACACACACACACACACACACACACACATCCCTGTTTCCTTCTCCTTACTGGTCAAGGCCCATTGGCTGTTCTCAGCCATACATCTCCCATGATTCACGGCTAAGTGCGCCGGTGTAGAGCAGATCTGACTCACTGGGCCGAGGAGAGGAGAGACAGGCTGGCTGTGTGTCATTACAGCACACCAGGATAGATGGACCACATGCAGGCTAGAGTGGCTTCAACTACAGTACAATCACCAGCCCTAGCACAATGAGACTGGAGGAAACAGACAGGAGCTAGGCTAATGTCTGTGGTGGTGTAGTCTTGCTAGACCCATACATAGGGACAGTGGGTCTGAGCTGCTCTATGTCGTCTGTGGATACAGGGGGAAAGACGGGTACTTGCACTAACTTGATTTGTCACCCTTTTGCCCAATCCCCTCCCCCTTCTCCCCAAGCTGGGCCAACTCTATAAATGAACCCCCTAATCATCCCCAAATCCTCCTTTTCAATCAGCAGAGAAGGGAAGGGGGAGCGAGGCAAGACGGGGAGAAGTAAGGGACATGGTGCCAGGCCCTCTCCCTTGCCTCCCCCTATTAGAGCAGGCCCCATAAAGGCAGCTGAGGCACCAGGCCCCTAATGATTCCTTAATTGTCCCCCTCCTCAGCTGTAGCGCTGACAAACACTGACTAACCCTGACACCAAGAACACCCACCAGGCCCCCCGCGCCACGGCACGGCACCCCTCCACACACACCTCCCATTTACAGACCCATCTCTCAGCTCCTCTCCCCTTTCCCCTCCCATAACCCTCCCCTAACTTCCCCATTAAGCCAGCTGGACAGGGGGAGGGCCTGGAGGATCCCTGTCACCTTGAGAGTAATGGGTTAAGTTAGTTTGTAGGAATTCCTTTTAGCAGTTGAAGAAAAGGAAAGGGCAGAGAGTAGCCAAACAAAGACAGAGAGAGGAGGAGAGTTGTTCTATAGGGGGCAGTTAGAACTCCAGACCCCAATGGAAAAAATACATTGCTCTCCCCTACTTAACCTCTTTAGCTGTGTTTCTGATTTCCATTGCAAGCTGGCGTTGGGTTGGGGGAGCCAGCAGCAGAGCTGCAGCATAATATCTTTTAACCATCACAGGGTAATGTAATTACAGAGTGTACCATCGTCAACCCGCCTCAGTTTCTCCTAAATACTCACACCCCAAATTACGGGTTACCTCGCTCAAGCCAACCCTACTATTTAAGCCTAGGACGTCACATGAGAGGAGAGGAGAGGAGAGGAGAGGAGAGGAGAGGAGAGGAGAGGAGAGGAGAGGAGAGGAGAGGAGAGGAGAGGAGAGGAGAGGAGAGGAGAGGAGAGGAGAGGAGAGGAGAGGAGAGGAGAGGAGAGGAGAGGAGAGGAGTTTTACCATCAGAGTGTGTCAGGAGAATAACATGAAGCTGTTCAGTTAGACAGTTGCTATGAAGAGACAGAGTAGACCAGGTGGGGCCACATTAACCTACTGTATGGAAGGACTTGGCAGGGACACATACAGTGGGGAAAAAAAGTATTTAGTCAGCCAGCAATTGTGCAAGTTCTCCCACTTAAAAAGATGAGAGAGGCCTGTAATTTTCATCATAGGTACACGTCAACTATGACAGACAAATTGAGAAAAAAAAATCCAGAAAATCACATTGTAGGATTTTTTATGAATTTATTTGCAAATTATGGTGGAAAATAAGTATTTGGTCACCTACAAACAAGCAAGATTTCTCGCTCTCACAGACCTGTAACTTCTTCTTTAAGAGGCTCCTCTGTCCTCCACTCGTTACCTGTATTAATGGCACCTGTTTGAACTTGTTATCAGTATAAAAGACACCTGTCCACAACCTCAAACAGTCAGACTCCAAACTCCACTATGGTCAAGACCAAAGAGCTGTCAACGGACACCAGAAACAAAATTGTAGACCTGCACCAGGCTGGGAAGACTGAATCTGCAATAGTTAAGCAGCTTGGTTTGAAGAAATCAACTGTGGGAGCAATTATTAGGAAATGGAAGACATACAAGACCACTGATAATCTCCCTCGATCTGGGGCTCCACGCAAGATCTCACCCCGTGGGGTCAAAATGATCACAAGAACGGTGAGCAAAAATCCCAGAACCACACAGGGGGACCTAGTGAATGACCTGCAGAGAGCTGGGACCAAAGTAACAAAGCCTACCATCAGTAACACACTACGCCGTCAGGGACTCAAATCCTGCAGTGTCAGACGTGTCCCTCTGCTTAAGTCAGTACATGTCCAGGCCCGTCTGAAGTTTGCTAGAGTGCATTTGGATGATCCAGAAGAGGATTGGGAGAATGTCATATGGTCAGATGAAACCAAAATATAACTTTTTGGTAAAAACTCAACTCGTCGTGTTTGGAGGACAAAGAATGCTGAGTTGCATCCAAGGAACACCATGCCTACTGTGAAGCATGGGGGTGGAAACATCATGCTTTGGGGCTGTTTTTCTGCAAAGGGACCAGGACGACTGATCCGTGTAAAGGAAAGAATGAATGGGGCCATGTATCGTGAGATTTTGAGTAAAAACCTCCTTCCATCAGCAAGGGCATTGAAGATTAAACGTGGCTGGGTCTTTCAGCATGACAATGATCCCAAACACACCGCCCGGGCAACGAAGGAGTGGCTTCGTAAGAAGTATTTCAAGGTCCTGGAGTGGCCTAGCCAGTCTCCAGATCTCAACCCCATAGAAAATCTTTGGAGGGAGTTAAAAGTCTGTGTTGCCCAGCGACAGCCTCAAAACATCACTGCTCTAGAGGAGATCTGCATGGAGGAATGGGCCAAAATACCAGCAACAGTGCGTGAAAACCTTGTGAAGACTTACAGAAAACGTTTGACCTGTGTCATTGCCAACAAAGAGTATATAACAAAGTATTGAGAAACTTTTGTTATTGACCAAATACTTATTTTCCACCATAATTTGCAAATAAATTCATTAAAGATCCTACAATGTGATTTTCTGGATTTTTTTTTCTCATCTTGTCTGTCATAGTTGACGTGTACCTATGGTGAAAATTACAGGCCTCTGTCATCTTTTTAAGTGGGAGAACTTGCACAATTGGTGGCTGACTAAATACTTTTTTTCCCCACTGTATGTCTGGATAAAGGAGAGAGTGTTATATCTCCAGAATACCTGACAGATGAAAATCTGCTAAATATATTTCCAAAGGCTGCGAGTTAAGAAAAACACACTGCAGCTCAAAGCGATGACAAAACGCTGCACTACAGGAGCCATTTCCAGGTTCCCCCTCTCCTCTCACAGATAACACTAGCAGCTTTCCCCCTCGCCTTTTAAACCGCCCATCCCACTCTCTCTTTCCTTCCATTTCTCTCCCCCTCTCTAACACAACCCCACAGTACATCCACAAAGCCAATTTACCATCATTCCCTTCAATACTTTCCATCTTTAAGAGCAGTAATCATTTGAAAATATAGGAAAGCTGTAAGGCTTGCAGAAAACAGGGACTTTGGTCACAATCATACAGTAGTGTAAGTGGAAAGTGAATAACTCATAATGGCCGCATAGTGGTCAAAAGCATTAAGTATGATTAAGGCCAGTGTCTAGGTTAGCTGTAGACATGAGGGGTGGTCGGTGGACCATCACTCTGGCAGGCAGCAGCAGAGTCCGGGCTGGGCAGAGCATTAGGAGATGAAAGAGAGGTCATGCACTGCTCCTTTACTGATAAAAACAGGATCCAATTTCTGCTAGTGATTTATGGAGAACGCTCTCAGGAAGATCTCTGTCTTCTGTCTCTCTCTGCTGCTCCATTACAGGACACAGTCAGGCCACACTGCACTGGGGGAAAGGTTAGTAGTAGTAGTACTATAGTAATACTGTAGTAAGATCTCTGTTTTCTGTCTCTCTCTGCCTCTCCATCACAGCCACAGCCAGGCCAGGCTGCATGACACTGCATTGTACTGCACTGGGTAACGGCTAGTAGTAATACTGGAGTAATAAAGGGGTAGACTAGCAGTATAATGTGTATGTGAGAACACCACCTACTCTGGGGAACACTACCTGCACTGGGGTAAAGTAAAGAGTATAATTACTAATACAATACTTACACAGAGGGGTATGTGTTTCAAAATACAGAGATCTTCCACGTATGAATCATTTTCCATGATGCAAAATGCATCATTTGTGGATGATTTCTGTATTTTGAAAGTTACATATCTTGAAAACTTGATTGCTGACATGCAAAACATTTTGAGACTATATAAAAATTTTACTAATGAAACAAATACCAAAAGATAGTTTTGGGGTGGATTTTTCCTTTAAAGCTGAGATCCGTGATAGGCGAAACAGCATCACTGGCCGCCACAGGCGCATTTGTTATAGTTTTTGTTTTAAGGAAATCAGCATCCAGCATCGTGGTCAAAAATGTGTTTGGGTACATACTCTTCTGTTCTATAACATGTGCAATGATGTCTGAGGGAAAGAAAATGTGTTCGTTGTTTGTAGTAACTTATTTTTTATTGTAATATGGACGTAACAGTTTCACCGCTGAGGATTGCAGCTTTAAATACACCTCACCCTAACACTACTGTAACTTAACCTGTGTGCATGACATGCATAGGTATAGGCCTACTGATGGCTGTGGTCTCATACCGACACCTCTGTGTCTATTTATGTGGAGGTATTTGTGTGAGAGATGTGAGGGGGCCTCTGGCCGTTAGCTGTAGCTTTGCTCTTCGCCTTTTCAACCACCCAACCCAATCTCTTTTTCCTTCCATTTCTCTCCCCTTCTCTAACACAACACCACAATACATCCACATACTATAATTCCCTTCAAGACTTTCCATCTTTTCCATCTTTAAGAGCAGTAAACTGGAGTGTTTAAACATCTCCTGATATCTGGGAGCTTGCGGGGAGGATAAGAGACTGGGGAAGCAGGGAGGGACAGGGGGAAGCAGGGAGGGACAAGGGGAAGCAGGGAGGGATGAGGGGAAGCAGGGAGGGATGGGGGGAAGCAGGGAGGGACAAGGGGAAGCAGGGAGAGATGAGGGGAAGCAGGGAGGGATGAGGGGAAGCAGGGAGGGATGGGGGGAAGCAGGGAGGGACAAGGGGAAGCAGGGAGGGATGGGGGGAAGCAGGGAGGGATGGGGGAAGCAGGGAGGGACAGGGGGAAGCAGGGAGGGACAAGGGGAAGCAGGGAGGGATGGGGTGAAGCAGGGAGGGATGGGGGGAAGCAGGGAGGGACAGGGGGAAGCAGGGAGGGACAGGGGGAAGCAGGGAGGGACGAGGGGAAGCAGGGAGGGATGGGGGGAAGCAGGGAGTGATGGGGGGAAGCAGGGAGGGACGGGGGAAGCAGTAAGGGATGGGGGAAGCAGGGAGTGACGGGAGAAGCAGGGGCGTTCTTCCCCCACAAACACCACAGAGGTCAGGCAAGGTCAGAGGTCAGAAGGAGAGAGAGAGAGCGAGAGCGAGAGAGAGACAGAGACAGAGAGAAATAAACTAGCCCATTTTCTCACTGTCTGGCCCTCCCTCTTCCTCTGTCTACCTTCCCTCATGCTTTACCTCTATTCTTCGCTCTCCCTCTCTCCCTCTCTCCCGCTCTTCCTCTCTCCCTCTCTCCCTCTCTCCCTCTCTCCCTCGTCTGTCGTTTTTTTCTCTCTCGTCCTTCAGTTTTTGTCTCTCCCTCTACTTCATATCCAAACAGCTTAATCTGTGTAAATTGTATTCCTTAAGCAGCATATGTTGCCAAAACCCCAGTGTTACTGAAACATGAACAGGATAAATATTTGCATAATATCTGCATAAATGTTTTGCATTGATAACGAGGAGCACCAGCTGTTTCTTAAGGCCCTCCCATTGGTCTCTCCACCTCTCTCTCCCTCGCCTTGTCACCTTAATTTGTTCTCCTAACCCACTTCCCATCCCTCTCTCTCTCTGACGGGAGAACCAGCAGCAGAGCATTCCTGCCTTTCAGCCTTACCCTTGATTCACCCTCTGAACAACCAAGACAGAGGAGAGGAAAGCTGCAGGACACACCACTATTACAACCACTAACGGAAGCAGAGAAAAGACACCAGCCATCCATCCCCCACATGCCCTCACCCCTCCTTCTACAGCAGAAGATAACCTAAAACTACATGATAGATGTATCTTGCATACTACCACCGGGAAAAGATCACCAAAAACACCCAGGAGTATTAGGTAGAGGAAACAGTGGGCTGTGGGCCCTGTGTGTCTCAGTCTCTTACCTCCCTGTCCTTGAGCTTCATGGCCAGGACCAGCTGGTGACGATGGTTGGTCAGGGCCTCGCGGTAGTTCCCCTTGGAAAAGAATGCTGAGCCCAGGTTACCATGGGCACGGCATTCACCTGTTTGGTCACCTGGAGATGAGGAGAGCAGAGAGAAGAGAGGACAAGTAAGGGAAGGTCAGTCCAGGACAGACAACAATGTACTCTATACAATTCATCTGAGATCATAATCAATACATTTTACCTTTCAATACAAGCATCTGTATCCTTGTTTGTTTACCACTCAGGTTATATACAGTACAACAGGAAAGTCACAACTAAATGTGCTGTCATTCAGTGTAGGGTGGGTCTACACAGGGCAGTCCCGGTCCTCTACCATCTTAGAGCAGTGATGCAGTGATGCGATGGAGCTCCTTGACACTGACATCCCATTATGTCCTTAAATGGAGCGCTAGGCATTCTAAGCTGCTGTACAGACAAAGTTCCACAGTAGAGAGAGCAGCTAACTGACTGACAGACAGACAGACTGCAGGTAGACCTGCTAGACCTGATCTCCAGGCCTCAGTGGGGTGAGAGGACAGGGGGCCTTATTATATCTGTCTGACAGACAGGCCCCCCAGACAGGGCCAGAGCCAGGCTCTCTACCTGATAACCACAGCGCTCTGCTCCACTCCAGACCATTTCTCATGCTGCTCTGCTCTGCCCACTCATGTGTCAAAGTGTGTGGGGCCAGGAGAGTCCAGCCAATCTGGGCTGCATCACACACACACAGTAACTCAGGGACAGATATACGGTAGTTAGAGACACACACATACACACAGATAAGAACAGACATACACACACATATAAACATACACACACTCTTGTCTCTTACCTAGTGTTTTGGAGACCTCCAGGTCTTGCTGCATGTATCCGGTGCTCTTCTCGGTATTGCCCAGGGACCAGTGGGCGCTGCTGAGTGCTGAGAAGACGGAACCACGCAGCTTGAGGCTGCAGGTGCCGATCTTTAATGCGGACTCCAGTACCACCACGGAGGCAGTATGGTGGGCCGCTGTCAGCAGCTCTTGACCAATCACTGACACCACCACGAACGGACTCTTGTCCAGTTTCATCTTCTGCAGTTGCTGGTAGGTGGGTTCCAGTGACTCTGTGTGGAGGGAGGTAAGGGAGAGTAGGGTGTTAGGGATGGTCATGATGAGGAGTACTGGACTCTTTCAGATAGCTTTTTTGCATTCCTTTCAGTTTCATGGAATACACAAGGTGCTCCATAGCTCAC
This sequence comes from Coregonus lavaretus, assembly GCF_964263955.1. Classification (NCBI taxonomy): domain Eukaryota; kingdom Metazoa; phylum Chordata; class Actinopteri; order Salmoniformes; family Salmonidae; genus Coregonus; species Coregonus lavaretus. Next base: position 21,330 of record NW_028160279.1, on the reverse strand, counting down.
CAACAATGACTGTATACAGCTTCGGTAAATTGTCTTTTGTCGAACTTGTCTGACTGATGGCTTTAAAACATGGATTTTACTGACAACATCACAACAAGACAAGCAAATGAATACACCATTCACAGGTTCAACTATTATAGACAATTTAAACTAGGGACATTTCAAACACCACTACATAAAAACGTTGAGTGTTTACACATCCTCTGACAGCTCTGCTGCAAAGTAGCAGAGTGAAATTATACTGCTTTGAAATTATATTGCAGTTTGAGAGAGAAGAGAAGCATGAGTGGGTTTTGAGGGCCGGTGAGTGATAAAAGTGATGGTGAACATGCTGCTGCTAACACAGGGGAGAGAGGCAGAGGAATGCAGAGCGGAGAGGAGACACACGAGGTGACCTCTGGGAAGGCTGAAAATGCACACAGTGACATAAATCAATGGTGGGCCACGCAGGTTTTGGGATCCACAGCCCCTCCAGATTACTGAGCCAGCCAGACAGACAGCCAGCCAGACAGACAGCCTTGGCAGCAGACTGGGGAAGACAAGGAGGGGGATTGGAACAGGGGTGACATCTTGTGTGTGTGTGTGTGTGTGCATGTGAGTGTGTGTGTGTGTGTGTGTGTGTACTGTATGTGTGAGTGTGTGTACTGTATGTAAGTGCAAGTGTGTGTACACGAAGGGGGGTGGGGAGTATGAAATATACTCATGCCCCTTATGCTAATATTTTGAGCAGAGTTGCAGTTAATTAGGTCAACTCCTCCCACACAGAGGTTTTTCTATAGTACTGTACCTGCACAAGGCAGATCATGCCTGCAGTCAGATGTACTAAACACCTGTTACTGTATCAGTAATGCCCATGCACTTAAAGACCAAGACACTCAACGGACAAATAACAAAATACACATGAACACTATCTGAATAGCCTGGTACCAAGCCACCCACATGGAAACAAATATTCACCACACACACAATATGAAACACATCTCCAGTCTCCACACAAGCACTCAAAAATATAATTGATGATGCTCTTTCAAGAGCATCACTTGTTTTCCAGCGGTTGGCAGAATGTAGCACTAGCAGAGACGGTGTCTGGATATCATATCCATTCATAGCAGGTAATTGCATTCAAAGTGACACACAGAGCGGTGTCGTAAATCAAACATTGAGATACCAGTAAAAAGTGTCATGGCTGCTGGATTCATAAACAGGTAGTTAGGGCAACGTCAGTGACAGCACTGCACTGCAGTGTCTCACACACGTCAGGAGGATGAGGTAAGGGGCCAGGATTTAGATTACGCCAAATCCTGACTCTGCCATCAGCATGACGAAACAGGTACCGTGATTCGTCGGACCAGGCAATGTTTTTCCACTACTCAATTGTCCAGTGTTGGTAATCGCATGCCCACTGGAGCAGCTTCTTCTTGTTTTTAGATGATAGGAGTGGAACCTGGTCTGGTTGTCTGCTGCAATAGCCCCTCCGTGACAAGGACCGACGAGTTGTGCGTTCCGAGATGCCGTTCTGCACACCACTGTTGTACTGCACCATTATTTGCCTGTTTGTGGCCCGCCTGTCAGCTAGCACGATTCTTTCCATTCTCCTTCGACCTCTCATCAATGGACTGCCGCTGATTGGATGTTTTTGCTTTGTCGCACCATTCAATCAAACAGTAACTGAATGCCTCAATGCCTGTTTGCCTGCTTTATATAGCAAGCCACAGCCACGTGTCTCACTGTTTGTAGGAGCGAACCATTTTCGTGAACGGGGTAGCGTACCTAATTAACTGGCCACTGAGTGTATATAAAACACACACACATACAGTTGTGGAAAAAGTACCCAATTGTCATACTTGAGTAAAAGTAAAGATACAGTACTTTAATAGAAAATGACTCAAGTAAAAGTCACCCAGTAAAATACTACTTGAGTAAAAAGTACATGTAATTGCTCAAATATACTAAAGTATCAAAAGTAAAAGTATAAATCATTTCAAATTTCTTATATTAAGCAAACCAGACGGAACCATTTTCTGTAGTTGTTTTAAAAAAAAGTTTTTTCTTTGTATTTTACCCCCTTTTTTTTCTCCCAATTTCAATTATGATCACATCTCATCGCTGCAACTCCCCAACGAGCTCGGGAGAGTCATGCGTCCCCCGAAACATGACCCGCCTAACCTTGCTCCTTAACACCTGCCAGCTTAACCCGGAAGCCAGCCACACCAATGTGTCAGAGGAAACACCGTTCAACCAGCAGGCACCTGGCCCGCCACAAGGAGTCACTAGGGCGTGATGAGCCAAGTAAAGCCCCCCTAGCCAAACCCTCCCTTAACCCGACGACACTGGGCCAATTGTGCGCCGTCCTATGGGACTCCCGGCCACAGCCGGTTGTGGCATAGCCCGGGAATGAACCCGGGTCTGTAGTAACGCCACTATCACTGCGATGCAGTGCCTTAGACCGCTGCGCCACTCTGGAGGCCTATTGTTGTTGTTTTTTACAGATAGCCAGGCGCACACTCCAACACTCAGACATCATTTACAAACGAAGCATGTGTGTTAAGTGAGTCTGCCAGATCACAGGCAGTGGGGATGACCAGGGATGTTCTCTTGATAAGTCTGTGAATGGACCATTTTCCTGTCCTGCTAAGCATTCAAAATGTAATGAGTACTAGCTGTATGCACATCTACACAAACAGATACAGTACATTCATATATAGTTCCTTCTCCTGCTCTAAGGCTTGGCCTCATATAGAGGAGGCTTGGTCTCAGGCTGGGTCTGTTATAGGGTAGGCTTTGACAGCCTTTACCATTTCCCCTGGGCGACTGGTGACAATAACAAACCCATGTAGCGTACATTCATTCTGTTTTTTTGAATACAACTATGACTCAGTTCACCTTCCCATTTCACGAGCCATTGCCACCTATTCTGTTCTATGGGTCTGTGACTGTGAGGAGGCAGAGAGCTGACTGCTGAGGGAGGCTGACACCCTCCTGTACTTCTGTTTGTGTCTGCATCTCCATAATCTATACTAAACAGTTTATATACTATATACTACTTCTATACTACTTTTCTACTACAATATTCTACTTCTGTAGTATATTTCTGTATCTGCATCACTCCTTCCAAGATTACATAATATGAATAGTCTGATCTATTGGTAACAATGAATTGGAAAAATGTATCAATATTATAGTGACATTGTTTCCCCTCCAACGCTCAGAGAACTTCAGAGCTGGTCCAATATCATGGGAGAAACAGAAACAGAACAGAACCAAGCCCATCTGCCCTCAACACTGGCTACTGCCTGGGCCTGATTTCCCTCCTTTAATTTCACTCAATGATATTCACTGTAGAAAAAAACATGCATCAAAACCTTGACATCTGAGGAGTTAGAATCTGACATAATGATAATAGGCAGCAGAGAAGAGAGCCAGAGATGGAGAGGGTTCTGAGAGCACTTTTCCCTCCTTTGAGAGCTTTGTTGTGAGAAAAACAAAGGAGGACAGTACAGTAGGAGTCACATGAGAGCACTATCTGCTGCTCAGCTCCGGACTCATGGAAAATCTCTCTGATGCGTTGTGTGGGGGGGGAATATAATACTGTAATGCTAAAGTAAAGTACACACAAATAGTGGTGATAAAGTGCGCTTCAGGGGAATTATTGTCACGCCCTGGCTCTGGGACTCTTATATGTTGAGCCAGGGTGTGTAGTTTCTATGTGTTTGTGTTCTGTGGTTAAGTTCTAGTGCTTGTGTTTCTATGTTGGCCGGGGTGGTTCTCAATCAGAGGCAACGTGAATCAGCTGTTGCTTGTTGTCTCTGATTGGGAACCATACTTAGGCAGCCGTTTGGGCATTGTCATTTGTGGGATCTTGTTCCGTATGGTGTGTATTGTAACCAAGGACTTCACGTTTTGTATCGTTTGTTGTTTTGTTCGTTCAATAAATAAGTATGTTCACTTATCACGCTGCGCATTGGTCCACTTCCTCCGACGATCGTGACAATTATACACACTGTTTGTCTCCTTGAAGACAAGGGCCTTGAATGTTTTCTTACTTTAATTATTTGTGTTCTTTGTTCACTGTTTGCATGAGCACACCTTTATCTATGTTGCTATGCCCAATGACAGAATAAAAACCGAACATGTAGGGAAAAACATTAAAGTGAATTTGGAGACTAAACAGATGTCTGTGTGGATGTTCTTAAGGCAGGTTAAGTGAGGAGATGCATAAAACAACTAGTAGCTACTTGACTCCTACTAGATGATGTCTATCATCAGTATGGAGAAACATCTTCCTTATTATACCTTATTACACTCTGAATTCAACAGGGAAAGAGTTTAGTTAGTTTAGTAAGACCCTGGCGACACCAAACTCCAAGCGAGGGGAAAATTAAATGGGTGGGTTTGGTAATCCCCAGGTAATCCTGGAAGGGGTGTGTTACACAGCCGATAAGAGAGGCTGGCAGGAATACAGCCATCTTTGACTTCAGCGAGAGAAAGCAACGCTCTCATACCTTTCCCTTATCACAGGGCTTTGGCTGCGTAACACTGATTATCCTCCCTGTTTGCTGGCGTAACGCTGATTATCTTCCCCCTGTGCCAGGAGCCCATCTGAGAGGATCATTGCTCTTAATCCCCCGACCTAGCCCCCCCTCCAACACACCTTGGACTGGCTCCCTCCCTCCGTCGCTAGCTGCTTCACTCCCTGGCACCATGGGAAACGTGGTAAACAATTAAGAGATTAAAAAACCTGGGCCAAGAGTTTCTCCTCTCCTACTGAGAGAGAGGCCCAGCCAGGTCGACAGTGTTTGGTGTTTGATGCTGGGCCCACTCCCAAGCCCTTTTACTGTTACGCTTCCAGTGACAAGGCTAATGTAATCAATGTACCTCAGATGGGCTCTTTGCTTGTGTTTTTTCCATGAATTCAGATACAGCCTTTTGCTAACAGGGATTGAGAGAGGCGCTCCAAGCAGCCTAAATCACAATGACTCCTCTCTGAACAGAACATTACAGAACAAAGCCATGTGGATCCACTGATCTCCCTGTGCAGGCCAGTAAAACATTGAACTGTTACAACAGGCTTGTATTTATTCATGTGTATAGTATCTGAGGAGTTTGGTGGTTTTGGTGATGACAAAGAGAGAGCACATGATGACTCAGAGTCTCTGTTGGAGTTGGGATAGCAGCTTATTAAATCCTCTGCAGCGGTCAGTTGCACTAGTGAAATGGATTCCAGTTTTGTTTGGAGGGAGACCCCATGCATTTGGCCCCAACAGGGTGCCTCAAAGGGCCAGGCCTGATATATCACACACATCATGGAGCAGGGAGGTCACAATTTACTGAAAGCCCTGGCCTGGATACTAAGCTACTTATATGTCCACTTTGGCTTTGGAAAATAGGCATCAACAGGGGCAGCCACAGACTAGGGCTGTATTGTTGGAAGTTTATTATTATGATAAAGAAGTATCTTTCTGATCAGCTTGACTGGCAATACATTTATCAGGTAGTTAAGAGTATGTGAAACAGTCCTGTCAGTCAGGGGGACTCCTTCACACATACACTGAGATGGACAGACAAGGAGACAGTCTGCCAAGCAAATACAGATGGATATAAAGATGTGCAGTAGTCACTGACAGACTGCTAGAGTCACACTGACACATTTATCGACTGACAGAAGGATGAAGATTAGCGACAGTTAGAAAGGCAGAGAGGAGAACATAGAGATATAGTATGACAGACACGTTACCTCGTAGTGGGGACTTCATGGCAGCCTCCACCATGCCCACCAGTAGCTGCAGGCTCTTGGGGTCTTGGGCCAGCCCCGAGGCAAAGGCGGCCAGTGCGTCGGCATGGCGACCAAGGTACTGAAGGGCAACACCCTGTCGGAAGTATGCCTGTAGAGAGAGAGAGAGAGAGAGAGAGTGAGAGAGAGAGCGAGAGAGACGTCAGTACTGTAGTCTAGCCCTACAGCATGGGGTTGTACACAAACACATTACCAGACACTAATTTCACGCCATTTGCATCTTTTCCACATAAGCTGTTTTCAGAGTACATGGCTTCACTCGCCTTTGTATTCCCATAATAGAGGGATCATTGTGTTTCCTGTTCTTGTTAATTGGTGAATACGTTTTACATAAATGCACATGATACACACTCATCGGATGCATTTCTCAAGAGCATGGCATTCTTTTCTAGTCACACAAATTGTGTATTTTTTGTTTGCAGTGGGAATCGTTAGCACACAAGTGTGGAGTATGGGGATTTCTCTTAGATTCTGTTGAAAGAGTTTAGAGCGGGAGAGAGAGCTAGCCTACATAATGGAGTTACTTTGTAGCATCATAAAAGGATACATAAATACTCCAGACACTCCATGCTATTTTTCACAGCATTGCTATAATGACACAAACTACCACCCTGAATCTGCCATGGCCTATTTCTCTACATCTGGGCCTTTCAATAGTGTGGACCCTGAAGTAGAAAAAACTGTTTGACTTCCTCCTCTTCCACCAGTCTGTTCCCACTGCTCACAGACAGCCAGTCACATGGTGGTTGAAGTGTGATTTACTTAACATCAGTGAGAGGCACAGACCATGTGACCAAAGCAGTCCACCCAAAACCCCACCATTCTGATGACAGCAGCATTTCCCCTGTCTATGTGTAGCCTGTAGAGACATAGCTGTTTCCTGGCCTGTCTGTCTCTCTGATCTGAGACAAATAGCAGTACAGAACAGAACCCAGCCCTTCTCAGCTCTAGCCCTGGATCAGCAGCTATGCAGCCTCAGGGAGATATGGAACCAGCCCAGTTTACAGCTTACTCCAGCCAAACCACTAAATCCAGCCAGATTTGGGATGATATAAACAATGCAAAAAGTTACACTACAGTGTTCCCCTCTAAACAGCCAAAACTAGGCCATAATACAGATCTCAGTAATACAACACTACACAATACAACCCAACCATCTTCCAACATAATCCACATCCAGGCATTTTGGATGGCCAATATACAGTGCAGTGCATTAAACCCAACATCCAGGATACCAGCTTCCTCTCCCTCCACTCTCTCTCCAGAGCCCCTCTGCTGGGACTGTCTAAGGGTCTGACTAGGACAGGGAGTCCAGGCTAACCTGCAGTCTGACAGGGAGTCCAGGCTAACCACAGAGATCCTATCATTCTATGTGGCTAGGTGTACTATATGTAATTCTACAAGGCTAACCTGCAGTCTGCAGTATGTCTGGGCTCCTCCCCACTGAGGAGACTCTGACTGCAGTAGCAGAAGCTTCCAAAAGTGACACGGAGGGTAATTTGTTATTAGCATCTAAGAGGCCTTTTCATTAGTGTGCCCTAGCCTCTCCCCTAGCACCAGTAGGGAGGGGCAAAAGGGGAGGGAATTAGGGAAAATGAGACATGACATTGCATTTCTGGAGAACAGTAATTAATTTATCTTCCTTCCAAGCCCCCCGTTGATTACCAATCTCTCTCTGCCCTCTTCCCCCCTCGCTGCATCACAACTCCATTGAAACGGATGAGGACAGAGATTTGATTCAAAGCATTAACCTTTGTTCTAACACTGATATTAAAGGAGAGGAGCAAGGGCCAGTGCGCCCGCTCGATATTAATTACGTCTGGTGGCGGCTGAGAGTGAGTTTGGGCTGCTTGCCATAGGAGCAGAGAGACAGGCTCAGAGACGTTCTGCCCCGGGGAACAACAGACATTTAAAAGCACTTCTCTCTTTGATTGGATTTACTATATGACTGCTCTACTACACGCTTCTTCCATTCCCCTCTGAGAGCTGTGACGGAGAGAGAGAACGAGGGAGAGGTGAGAAAAAATATGAAAAAAGCCCTTTGCTTCAAACTAAAATTGACATCTCCTTTATTTATCCTCCCTCCTGCCCTACATGCAAGCATTTAAAAGCCTATACCCTTTGGAGAGGGCATTAAAATATTGCAAACACAAGCACGCACATAAATGCATAAATCAAAGAGTGACGGTGGAAGATGACAGAATCGATGCACTGCGCAGTCTTAAAATAATTCTCTCTCTGCCATTAATCTCAGCAGTCAAAATGCACCATCTAGGCCACACACACACACACACACACACACACACACACACGCACACGCACACGCTCACACACTTCAACACACACACACACACTTGAGCACACACACAATGAAACACACTCACTTCAACACACAGGCACACACACAAGCAGGCACAACCACAAGCTGCACAACGGTGCTCAACAGGTCGGTTATGCCAGTGGAATAAGGAGCACAACTGGGCACAGACGTCAATTCAACATCTATTCCACGTTGGGAATGACGTGGGAACAACGTTCATTCAACCAGTGTGTGCCCAGTGGGGAGAGAGCAATTACCATTACTAGACGTTTCTATTCACACTTAACGGGATCTTTTCTGAAAACACATCAACAGCTACTTAGAGCTGCCGCTCAAGCGATTAGCACACCCTCCAGCTCTCAGAGAGGAGAGCATTGAAGAGAAAAGGAGAGGGGTGCATCAGAGAGGCTCCACAGATTAACTCTGCCTTTCAAACATATTACACAGTCACAAAGGAAAGGCAGAGCGGCATGTTTAATCACCTTACTGCCTAGCCTTGCTTTCTCCCCATAGAGAGAGGCCAAATGGAGGATAAACACCACTGTTACCAAAGACACTTTAACTACAATACAGCGTCTAACCTGACTAACGCTGGGCATCTTGTAAGACATGACAACCAACGTTTCTCAACCTCTGTTTAGTCTGAAAATAAAACCAGCTACATTATTGAACCTTACTTCCTGCCTCCTCTGTTTTCAGCTACAATGTGTGTATCGACTAGGAAGGTTTGTTGTTCTTACCCTAGGGTGGTTTCTGTGCGTGTGTCTGATGTGTGTGTGCGTGTGTGTGTGAGAGAGAGTGAGATTTAAAAATATTAATGAGAATGTGAGGCTAGAGAGACAGAATGAGAAGAGAGCGGAGCTGTGATAAAAGCTTTTCTTGAACATCTTAATATTTCATGACTGCTTGTTTGAAGAACTTTTAAATATTCATATTGTTATGCTTAAGAGGAAGAGAGGTGCAACGATGATGCAAAGAAAATATAAATACATACTGGTAGATCGTGTTCACAGTCACACATACACACACACACACACACACACACACACACACACACACACACACACACACACACACACACACACACACACACACACACACACTAGGGAACCTAGTTGGTGTGGTTTTACAGGACGTTTACAGGATAACAGGATGTGTGTGTTTGTGTGTGTGTGTGTGAGTGAGGGACCAACTGTTAAAGCCCTCTTTATTAGCAGATTTGGGTCCCTATACCCTGGGCATCTGTCCTGGCCCCCTCCCCAGTCAGTCTGGCCCTTTGACCAGCCCCCCAGGGGTTCACTGAGCCCCTATTCATTTACCAGTGTGTTTCTGCGCTAGCTAATCTTATTCAACATCTCACAGTAGTCTCTCTCAAAATGTAAGCTGTACTACCAGTACTACTTCAGTAGATAGATGCACACATTCATGTTGTGTCATCACTACATTCTTGACATACAGCCATTCACAAACACTCAACATCCTCTCTGGCCTCAACACATCTTTCCATCAACAGGCTTACTCATAGTAGCACACAGGTTGCTTATTTCATTTCACCTTCAAAAGTAGACAATGTTCAGCTTAATTCTTATCGGTTCAGCCCTATCTATACACACCAACATGCGTTCTCACAGACAAATGCACACCCAGACACACAGCACAGAAATACACCACACTCCATATTAAACTCATTCCTTATCTCAGTTCTCTCTCTCTCTCTCTCTCTCTCTCTCTCTCTCTCTCTCTCTCTCTCTCTCTCTCTCTCTCTCTCTCTCTCTCTCTCTCTCTCTCTCTCTCTCTCTCTCCCTCCCTCTCCCTCCCTCTCCCTCCCTCCCTCCCTCCCTCCCTCCCTCTCCCTCTCACACACACACAAAGGCAGGGCTTTTAGGAAGTAATAGTGTAGGGTTGTATTGCACTGCAGGGAGGTCAGTATGGGAGAAGCTAGTCAGATAATTACAAGTGTGGTATTGGAGGGCATCATGAGCCCAGCACTGTGTACAGACACATGGCATTATCAATAGTCCTTTTTATATCACACTCTCATTCTAATTCTGGAGCCTGATCTATGCTATCACTCCAAAAGAAAACAAATTCCCTTCAAAAGCTACCCAGAAATTACATTTTAGTCATTTAGCAGATGCGCTTATCCAGAGCAATTAGGGTGAAGTGCCTTGCTCAAGGGTACATCAACAGCTTTTTCAACTAGTTGGCTCAGGGATTTGAACCAGCAACCTTTCGGTTACTGACCCAACGCTGTTAATCGCTAGCCCAAATGTGTTTAAACAAGCAGTGAATGTGTCCAACAAAAGAGGAGTCAGTCTGTCTTTTAACTCTCAGCTCCAGCTGCGGTCCAATGAGTAGAAGTATTGTGAGGCTCACTGGGCAGAGATTGGAGATATCAGCCATAATAGAGATGCTTTCAAATGAGGAAATCAATAAAAGGGCAACATAAGCTCAGTTTAAACAGACAGCGCCACACCCTCCACTATGTCGGTGCTGTGTTGTTGCTGTGTGTGTGTGGTTAGAGGGAGGCTGGTGAAGATGGTTTGTGATAGCCCACAGGGCAGTTGGTGTCAGTGTGGTGTCTCTGAACACAACCCCTGCCAGCACTATAATGGAACCCAAATCAGACCATCAAACAGTGACAGCAGGCTTCACTGCAAACCCACACATGCACGCATGCACACACACACACACACACACGCACACACACACACACAAACATACACAAACAACTAACTCCCATGACAATGCTAGCAGCACACACATCCCACACACCTGTTCCCATCAAACATTAAATTGGTGCCCCTCCAGCTGAACAGCCCTGACACCAGCTGAGATGGTGCAACACAGATTAGCACTAACGGTTCAGGTCTGATCAAAGAGATTGCTGCCTTTCTTCCCCCTGTATCTTGGCTCTTTACACTGATAGTTACCGTTGCCTGGTTTCCAATGTGACCCAGAAATGTCGACCAGGGCTTCAGACAGGGCCGCTGCCATCCCCTTCAGATCTCTGCCACAGCAGATCTCTGCCACAGGATACACAATATGTCAAATGCTTAATTAAATATCCAGGGATAACTGTCGCCCATGACAAATTAGCTGGGAGAACAGTGGAGAAGGCAAATGGAATGATTGCTGCTTTGGGCTCCCCCAGTCTGACAAGCTGACAGCCACAGGCACCACAGTACCTTCGCTTAATTCAAAATATTGCTAAAGCTCAGAGGGTGTGTATGCGTACACACATTTACACACGGTTTGAGAACACTCCGTCCTCCTCTCTCTCTGCCTCACCTCCGGTTGAAGCCAGTCTTTCCCCCAGGACAAGGGAGGTCAGATGTGAGCCATCAGTTGTCTGAGTGGGGAGAGATTACACCTCTGGGCCTGGCCCGGGGCGGACAGGGACCACCAGCCCAGAGGGTCACAGGGCCACAGCCATGACACAGCTGCATGTCCATTACCAGCTCTCCAATCTAATAAGACACAACACAGGATCAGCACACACGCTGACCTTCATTGATCAAATGTGTGTTCACTCAGTAAAGCAACACAGTCAAGCAAATGCATTCACGCTCAAAGAGAGTGAGAGAGAGAAGACACAACCAAAGGAGTCAAGGCTAGGATGTACTACTAATGCTGTGTATGAGTTAATAATGCTTCTCTGTGGTCTTTGTTTCCAGTAATGAATAGAGAAAGGGAAGAGACCTTGAGGTGCGCTACGGTTCAAGGCTGCTGTGATTTCATGTTCTGTACTGGCTGACTGGCTCCGTGAGCAACATCAATGATGCATGTTAAACAGTAACGCAAGGCGCCATACAATCTGCACGTAGGTTGACACAATAAAATATGTATGTTGCATTGATGGATTCGTCCCTCAGGGAGCTGTAGACTCCTGTGATTGCTGTTTCATCCAAAGCCCTTAATTAGCCCATTAGATGAGATGGGTTTATTGAGAGCAAATTAAACTGATCAGTCTTTTCAGTAATGGCTATTAAAGGGTAAATGTTTTAATTATTCAGGCTCCTTCAGCAGTGTGTCTCATAGTGGAAACGCTGCAGTAGCTTCCAGGTAGAAGCCAGGGCAGACTAGACACTAGACACATCAGGAATAGAGAGAGCCATGGTAGTAGACTAGATACTCTCACATGGCAGTGGGCCATCGATTAGACTGAGGCTCCCATCAAACCGTTGCGAGGCGTAGGATCGTAAAAGGTCAGCGTCAGGTAGGTGGAATCAATGCTGAGCACTCTGTATTCACCATGTCTCACATTATCTGACCGGCTTCAACACTTTCTAAAAACAATTATCAAAAGACACAGAGCTTTTTCAATAGAGAAGGTCAACCATTGTGATTGAGGAAGTGTCACAGTGTGTGCATTCAACATAACAGCGAAAGTGAAAAAGAAGGGAAAAACTGATATCGCTCGTTTATCACAAGCAGATGAGACAGCAAAATGATGCCGAGCAGCGTGGTCCTGCAGTGACATGCTGTCACCCTATGGTGGGTCCTATGGTGGGTCCTATGGTGTGTCCTGGGTCCGATGGTGTGTCCTATGGTGTGTGTCCTATAGTGTGTGTCCTATGGTGTGTGTCCTATAGTGTGTGTCCTATAGTGTGTGTCCTATGGTGTGTGTCCTATACTGTGTGTCCTATAGTGTGTGTCCTATAGTGGATCCTATGGTGTGTCCTATAATGGATCCTATGGTGTGTAATAGAGGACAAGAACGTCCCAAACGTCCCATACAAGTCAACCACAATAACAGAGTTCTATTGTTACTAGAGGCACAGCAATAAGACAGATGGAAGATATTAGTAAAAACATATTTACTGGAAATAACCCATCAGTGTCGGCGTTGCAATGCTATAAAACCATGTCACACACTACCATAGCATTTCCTCAAACTACTACACAAACATCATACCTGAAAAAGTGTAGTAGCGTGATGGCATACCGTATGCCAGCATCTCAAGAGTATACACTCTTTGAAAAAAGGGTTCCAAAAGGGTTCTTCGGCTGTCCCCCTAGGAGAACCCTTTTTGGTTCCAGGTAGAACTATTTTGGGGTCAGATGGAACCCTTTTGAGTTCCATGTAGAACCCTCTGTGGAAAGGGTTCTACGTGGACCCCAAAAGGGTTCTACCTGGAACCAAAAAGGGTTCTTCAAAGGGTTCTCCTATGGGGACAGCCAAAGAACCCTTTAAAGTTCTAGATAGCACCTTTGTTTCTAAGAGTGTAGAGCCATGAGGCTGAGAGACTGAGAGGGTCAGGGTGCTAATCAGGATTTTTCTGGTGCTCTAAAACACATCCTTGGCTCTGCTCTCTCTCATGCCTCTGCTGCCTGAGCATATACACATACCCACAGGGGCCTACTCTCAATTAAAGCATGCATTGCATTAATTACTTAAAGGAGCTTTAATCAATCAAGCCCAGATGGTGAACATTAAAAAGAGCATAGAAGCATAGGCAGCAGCAGAAGTGCTCTTCTGAACTGTTGAAGGAGGCCAAATCAGTGTGCTCTTGGAAAAACTGTGCAAAAACCACCAGTGCAGAACTGATAACTGTAAATAAATAAATACAATTAAATGTAAAAATGTATCATGGTGTTGAAATTGTATTTTTATTTTCTATGTAACATGTAATTTATTCATTATTTATATTTTGGGGGGAATGTTCGTGTTGAATTTGTTGTCCTCAGGGAACCATTGAAAATGAGACCCTGGTCTCATGAGTCTCTCCTTGATTAAATAAAAAGTTACAAAAAACACAATTATAATAATAAATGTAATGATACTGTGCAGATATAATGAGCCACTATGTCATGTGTGCTCCTCATGTATTGGTAAATCCTAGTTGTGGAGCTGAGAGTCTCTAGTCCCTAGTCTGGCCCTGGTGCTGCTTTCCTCTCCAGGCGCCATATCCTCCATCTTCATATGGAGTGCCTTAATTGACATTGACAGTCAACTGAAGCATGGCTGAAAAATAGCCACATTAGGATGGGTATTAGTGACCCTCTCTTAACACCTGGAGAGAACATAACACCTCTCCCATCCTATCAGCTTATAGATGCCGCTTCACAGGTTTAACTCACGTCTCCTCCCTAAGTCACATTATAGAAGCAAACTGATATGGAATCAGTTGAACATCTACTGCAGTTGCACAATAGAATGGCTGTTCAGACTGAATTTACAAGCTGTGAGACATTGACCATTCTAGTCTAACTAGTGACTAACTATAATACAACTCAATTTTCCATGCATTAAATGTTGCTGAGTCTGGGATGATATTTGTGTTTGGTCATCACACTGGACTTGGACTGGATCCCAAAGATATATAAAGTCCAACAAGTCATTACCTCTCTCACACTGTTTAACACAGTGGGCAGAGTTCCCTGACTGGCCATAACTTGGGCTGGGATCATTAGAGTGTTCTGAGGTTGGCGCTGCCAGCCTTATGGGGAGTTTCTGCATTACACAGGGGAGTCAGCAGCAGTGGTTCCCTGCCTGCCTCGCAGTGTGGCTTCTTCTCCAGAGCAGACTCACCCACAACACTTCATTTACAGCCTTCCCTACTGGAGTGCTCTAATGAAAAGCATGGTGGAGCCCGGCTGCTTTTGATTCTGCTAGCGAGGAATCATACATGATTGAGTAAAAGGCAGGCCAAATCACACATAAGACGTAAAGAGGCTGGATAGACTGGGGAAGCTGGGGAAAGGAGAGGGCAGAACATGGGAGACACGAGGTTAGAGGTACATGTGGAGGTTAAAAGAGGAGAGGAGAAGAGGGAGATGGGGGGAGATGGAAAGACAGAGTTACAGGGTGAGAGAGATAAAGGTCAAGACTAAAAGAGAGAGGAGGCTCTAGCTAGTGGATGACTTCCCCTTTACACCCCCACAACTGTTGTATCAGAAGGCTATAGAGTGTGACCTGATTCTCCTTCACGTCTCTCCCAGAGCAGAGAAGCAGTGTGCTCTAGCTGGATCTGTAGTTGGTTGCGGTGGCTGCATGGCCGCTGTAGCATGGTTGTGCATGCGGAGATCTCCCCGGCGATTACCAGATAAATGCACTTTAATTCCCAACACATGCGGCTGGGTTTATATATAGACTGGCTAATTCCCCATCGGTCACGCTGCAATATGAACTCCATACCGCACCAATTTAATTGTGTGACGAGTTCCAAGCAGACTGGCTCCACTACTTATCATATATATTACATGCTCCAGCACATGACTGGCCCAGGACCGACTGACAGACCAGGGGAATATATCACAAGCAGGAAAATGAAGATTATGGGTGGACCAGTGTGAATGGTTTATTATTAATGAGGATAGTGATTATCAGACTGGGCTGCTTCCCCGGCCTACAGACTGCTACCTTCTTCTCCCACATGGATAGAGCAGGAACATTAGTAGACATACAGTGCATCCATACACTGTACTGCTGCTACACAGGAACAATCAGGCACAACCAGGCATAATAGACACCAGCCTACTTACTGTACAGTTTAACCGCTATCCAACACCATTAAATATCAATGATAAACAGCTGTCACGGTCGTCTAAGAGCGAAGGAGACCAAGGCGCAGCGTGTGCAAGAAACATGACTTTATTAATTAAAGTTACGAACTACAAACAAAAGACGACTCATGAAGTCCACGGTACACCGACCGAAACGGAACAAAAACCCACAACACCCAAAGGAAAACATACAGATAAATATGGCTCCCAATCAGAGATAACGAGCCGACAGCTGACACTCGTTACCTCCGATTGGGAGTCATTGACCAAACCTAGAAATGAACCCCACAGAAATGCAAACATAGAAATACACCCAAATACCCAACATAACCAAACCAAAACCCAACAAAACAAAATACACCCTGGCTCAAATACAAACGTCCCGGAGCCAGAGTGTCACAGTACCCCCCCCTAAAGGTGCGAACTCCGGGCGCACCAGCATACAGTCTAGGGGAGGGTCTGGGTGGGCGTCTGTCCACGGTGGCGGTTCTGGCCCTGGTCGTGGTCCCCACCCCACCTTAGTCACTATCCGCTTCCGTAGCCTCCTCCACATGACCACCCCCCAACTAAACCCCACTGGATTAAGGGGCGGCACCGGACTAAAGGGCAGCACCGGACTAAGGGGCAGCACCGGAATAAGGGGCAGTACCGGACTAAGGGGCAGCACCAGGATAAGGGGCAGCACCAGGATAAGGGGCAGCACCGGGCTAAGGGACAGCACCGGACTCAATGGCGGATCCTGGCTGGCTGGCTCTGGCGGGTCCTGGCTGGACGGCTCTGGCGGATCCTGGCTGGACGGCTCATGGCTGGCTGAAGGATCTGGCTGCTCATGGCTGGCTGACGGATCTGGCTGCTCATGGCTGGCTGACGGATCTGGCTGCTCATGGCTGGCCGACGGATCTGGCTGCTCATGGCTGGCCGACGGATCTGGCTGCTCATGGCTGGCTGAAGGATCTGGCTGCTCATGGCTGGCTGACGGATCTGGCTGCTCATGGCCGGCTGACGGATCTGGCTGCTCATGGCTGGCGGAAGGCTCTGACTGATCCTGTCTGGCGGAAGGCTCTGGCTGATCCTGTCTGGCGGAAGGCTCTAGCGGCTCCGGTCTGGCGGACGGCTCTGAAGGCTCATGGCAGACGGGCGGCTTTGCAGGCTCAGTCCAGACGGCCAGTTCAAGCGCCTTTGGGCAGACGGGCAGTTCAGGCCCCGTTGGGCAGACGGCAGACTCTGGCCGTCTGAGGCGCACCGTAGGCCTGGTGCGTGGTGCCGGAACTGGAGGTACCGGGCTGAGGACACGCATCTCAGGGCTAGTGCGGGGAGAAGCAACAGGGCATGCTGGACCCTGGGAACGCACATAAAGCCTAGTGCGGGGAGAAGGAACAGGGCATGCTGGACCCTGGGGACGCACATAAGGCCTAGTGCGGAGAGCAGCAACAGGACGCACAGGACTCGGGGAACACACAGGAGGCTTGGTGCGTGGTGTAGGCACTGGTGGTACTGGGCTGGAGCGGGGAGGTGGCGCCGGAAATACCGGACCGTGCAGGCTTACTGGCCCCCTTGAGCACTGAGCCTGCCCAACCTTACCCGGGTTGATGCTCCCCGTCGCCCGACCAGTACGGGGAGGTGGAATAACCCGCACCGGCCTATGTGGGCGAACCGGGAACACCATGCGTAAGGCTGGTGCCATGTACGCCGGCCCGAGAAGACGCACTGGTAGCCGGATGCGTTGGGCCGGCTTCATGACATCTGGCTCAACGCTCACTCTAACCCGGCCGATACGTGGAGCTGGAATGTACCGAACCGGGCTATGCCTGCGTACAGGAGACACCATGCGCTCTACTGCGTAACACGGTGTCTGCCCGTACTCTCGCTCTCCACGGTAAGTCCAGGGAGTAGGCGCAGGTCTCCTACCTGACTTCGCCACACTCCCTTTAAGCCCCCCCCCCCAAGAAATTTTTGGGTAGTACCCACGGGCTTCCAGCCTTGACTCCGTGCTGCCTCCTCATACCGCCTCCTCTCGGCTTTAGCTGCCTCCAGCTCTTCACGAGGGCGGCGATATTCTCCCGGTTGTGCCCAAGGACCCTTTCCAGCCAGTATCTCCCCCCATGTCCATGAATCCTTAGGAGCAGGGTCCTGTTGCCGCTTGACACGCTGCTTGGTCCTATGATGGTGGGTTTTTCTGTCACGGTCGTCTAAGAGCGAAGGAGACCAAGGCGCAGCGTGTGCAAGAAACATGACTTTATTAATTAAAGTTACGAACTACAAACAAAAGACGACTCATGAAGTCCACGGTACACCGACCGAAACGGAACAAAAACCCACAACACCCAAAGGAAAACATACAGATAAATATGGCTCCCAATCAGAGATAACGAGCCGACAGCTGACACTCGTTACCTCCGATTGGGAGTCATTGACCAAACCTAGAAATGAACCCCACAGAAATGCAAACATAGAAATACACCCAAATACCCAACATAACCAAACCAAAACCCAACAAAACAAAATACACCCTGGCTCAAATACAAACGTCCCGGAGCCAGAGTGTCACAACAGCAATAGCACTGATAACACACCTATACATCCTTACCTCATTAACACTAAAACCGCTGGGCCTCGAGGGACCCCCATTCAAGCTAATGAGCAGTCATTTTGTCTGCAACATTCTAACAGTGTAATTAGTACATTTCACCTATGTTATCGCAAAAATAATAATGTGGTTGTGTTTATGAAGGTCTAAGGTAACATTAGAATACGATTTTTATTTTATTACAATTATCACAATAGCATTTTCATTCGTTTATGTTACTGTAGGCTTTATGTACAATTCTTTTTACAAAAGTGTTCAATCTATTTTATTCTTGGAATGCCTTTGTTACAAATATGAAACAGAAAGTGGATGTGTTGGAATGCGGTAACAGCTTATTTCTATAACGACCCCTCAAAAATAATAACCCCAACCACCAAGACACGCGGTCAGCAAGACATGCGCTGTCAAATAATGACAACATCAGTAGCCTAAACATAATTAACATAATTAAGTGCCAAGTGTGCTTGATAAATAGTGAAAATCAGCACAAAAGCAAAAATGGCATTATAATGAATATGTGTTGATATGACAGCAGTCAAAAATAGTAAATTATCTATACATTGGATACCATAGTGAATTTGTCTGGTTATTTGTCATCAAAATGGAGGTAACAGATTATCTTTTTGAAGTGATCCTGTGACATGGCTTCTCCAAAGAATAATATTCCATACGTCAGTATGAAAAATGTATGCACTAACTGTAAGTCGCTCTGGATAAGAGCGTCTGCTAAATGACTAAAATTTTAATGTAATGTCTTTAAAAGTATATATATATATATTCAATTGGTAGTTACAGTCTTGTCCCATCGCTACAACTCCCGTACGGACTCGGGAGAGGCGAAGGTCGAGAGCCATGCGTCCTCGAAACACGACCCTGCCAAGCCGCACTGCTTGCTTAACCCGGAAGCCAGCCGCACCAATGTGTCGGAGGAAACACCGTACAACTGGCGACCGTGTCAGCGTGCATGCGCCCGGCCCGCCACAGGAGTCGCTAGAGCGCGATGGGACAAGGACATCCCGGCCGGCCAAACCCTCCCCTAACCCAGACAACGCTTGGCCAATTGTGCGCCGCCTCATGGGTCTCCCGGGATCAAACCCGGGTCTGTAGTGACCCCTCAAGCACTGCGATGCAGTGCCTTAGAACGCTGCGCCACTCGGGAGGCCCTTATTCCATACATGTCTGACCAGAAGCTCTCCATATACACGCTATTTCCACCGAATGCTCCACGGACATACAGGATTGAAATGAACGCTTCCAGCTCATCAACAGACAGATCCCAGGCAGTGTCTCCTTGCTCCATGTGCGCCTTAGCCACAGTACCTGAATGCTGTAGCATGTCCGTGTCACATAAACAAAAGCTGGTGAGTGCATTGCTAATATTGTTTTGTGCTTGAGATTTAGGGCCTGCTCTCTCAGTGATGACATTTTGTGCTGATAATCGGCCCGTAGCATTGTCACCAGTTTGTTCTATCTAAACGGTGCTGTCTCTGGTGCTGTCCCTCTCTCTCCTGTCTCAACGTTTCATTTGGTAGTGGCGCCGGCATCTGCTCAGTGCGTGCCGTTCTGGCTTTTTTGCGCTTAGGCCATGCAGGTGTAGGTTATTCAGGTTGAGGCTCAGAATCAGAAGAAAAATCATCAGAGATGTCATGAATCATTTCTTCCCCGCCATCTGAGTCGTTTTCATTCAGGTCTTGGGCTTCTTGTTATTGTAAATTACTCACGCTGTCAATGTTCTCCAAGTAGGCCAGAGTAGACTGATGAGACTGCTTGGATTTGGTGGACTGATATAGGGTACACACCATTATGAGATTAGAATTAGAACAGATCAATACAATAGAATGGCCCACCCTGTTCATCATTCACAATTAGTGATTACATAACTATGCATGTTTGCTTCCCCTTGTTCATCAACTCACCCATTCTCCCCCATCATACTTAACCTCACTTATTTCATCTGTTGTTATGGGTGAAATTAGTTTTGGTACAGTTTAGGTTCAGTTTTGAAGCAATTATCGGGGTGATTATGACTAAAATGTAAATGTAAATTATCAACTCGGCATCACACATTCTACTGTTGGGAAAAGGAGCGGAGCAGGCCCTACTGTCGGGAGAACGAGGGGCAAGGGGGGGAAACCATTTAAAAAATGACATGCCCTCATAAAACTGGCTATAACTACAGTTCTGTTTGTGCTATTAAGATTCTAACAACTGCAGTGTGTAATTTAGACTTATTTAGGAAACGTCTAGGACGGAGAAAGGCATGACTTAAAAAATGGCAGAGTATTAAACAGATTAAATTCATGAGCAGTCAAAATGACTGCTTTAGTGGTTCTAGTGTTAATGTTTATTAACGTCCAAATTATCCTCCGCAAGTTCTTTGGCCGTCATCATTCATCATAAACTCGGCTACTGTTAAACAGGTCAGATGTATTTCCTTGGCCTAGATATTGTGTCTTTATTGAGCGATGTTGGCCTGATGATCAGTAATAAGATGAGAAGGCATTTTTCCTGCCTGCACACCTGCTTTCAGATTAAAGCATTAGAAATAACAAAACATCTTAATTGAAACTTTGGCAACAGTTCTAACCATCAAAGTTATCCACAGCCAAAACATGCACCACACCACTCAGTCCCATGCATACTAATCTGTGTTGCTCTGCTAAGCTGATCAAACATCATTCATCTATTTGTAAATGGGTAAATGAATACATTCCACTACTACAGCCAGCTGGAGCCTGCGAGCCCCATTGATTGTTGGCACCCACGCTATGATTCACCGAGCTGTGTGTGTGTTTGTGTGTTTGTGTGTGTGTGTGTGTGTGTGTGTGTGTGTGCACGTGTGTGTTACTCTAAAGAAGACTGGATTACTTGAGAACAGTCTGGAGCTGATGAGATGATGTCTGGCCAGCTCTGGTCCTACAGAGGCAGAGCCCCTAGTGACTTGGCTGGCTGTTTGACCAGGGAGAGTGGCAGTCAGAGTGGAGGGTCTGAGGAGGGCTGGAGAGGGAGAGGACTGAGGAGCCATGGGAGCAGGGGCACAAGCGTAGAAAATTGAGGCCACAGCTAGTTCAGGTCTGGGGGAAAAGGAAGCAGGAGCCCTCATTTCATCCTACACAGGGTTTG
>NW_028160280.1:0-47491 GCF_964263955.1 Coregonus lavaretus | reverse complement strand
ACACTCAAGTAGTATTTGGTAGCATTGCCTTTAAATTGTTGAACTTGGGTCAAACGTTTCGGGTAGCCTTCTACAAGCTTCCCACAATAGGTTGGGTGAATTTTGGCCCATTCCTCCTTACAGAGCTGGTGTAACTGAGTCAGGTGTATAGGCCTCCTTGCTCACACACGCTTTTTCAGTTCTGCCCACAAATGTTCTATAGGATTGAGGTCAGGGCGTTGTGATGGCCACTCCAATACCTTTACTTTGTTGTCCTTAAGCCATTTTGCCACAACTTTGGAAGTATGCTTGGGGTTATTGTCCATTTGGAAGACCCATTTGTGACCATGCTTTAACTTCCTGACTGATGTCTTGAGATGTTGCTTCAATATATCCACATAATTTTCCTTCCTGATGATGCTATCTATTTTTGCTATCTAGTGCACCAGTCCCTCCTGCAGCAAAGAACTCCCACATCATGATGCTGCCTCCCCCGTGCTTCACGGTTGGGATGGGGTTCTTCGGCTTGCAAGCAACCACCTTTTTCCTCCAAACATAACGATGGTCATTATGGCAAAACAGTTATATTTTTGTTTCATCAGACCAGAGGACATTTCTCCAAAAAGTATGATCTTTGTCCCCATGTGCAGTTGCAAACCGTAGTCTGGCTTTTTTATGGCGGTTTTGGAGCAGTGGCTTTTTCCTTGCTGAGCGGCCTTTCAGGTTATGTCAATATAAGACTCGTTTTACTCTGGATATAGATACTTTTGTACCTGTTTCCTCCAGCATCTTCACATGGTCCTTTGCTGTTGTTCTGGGAATGATTTTCACTTTTTGCACCAAAGTCCGTTCATCTCTAGGAGACATAACGCGTCTCCTTCCTGAGCGGTATGACGGCTGCGTGGTCCCATGGTGTTTATACTTGCGTACTATTGTTTGTACAGATGAACGGGGTACCTTCAGACGTTTGGAAATTGCTCCCAAGCATGAACCAGACTTGTGGAGGTCTACAATTTTTTTCTGAGGTCTTGGCTGATTTCTTTTCATTTTCCCATGATGTCAAGCAAAGAGGCACTGAGTTTGAAGGTAGGCCTTGAAATACATCCACAGGTACACCTCCAATTGACTCAAATGATGTCAAGTAGCCTATCAGAAGCTTCTAAAGCCATGACATCATTTTCTGGAATTTTCCAAGCTGTTTAAAGGAACAGTCAACTTAGTGTATGTAAACGTCTAACTCACTGGAATTGTGATACAGTGAATTATAAGTGAAATAATCTGTCTGTAAACAATTGTTGGAAAAATTACTTGTGTCATGCACAAAGTAGATGTCCTAACCAACTTGCCAAAACTATAGTTTGTTAACAAGACATTTCTGGAGTGGTTGAATAAAGAGTTTTAATGACTCCAAACTAACTGTATGTACTGTACTGTAGACTAAGGGAGGTATGGGGGAGAGGAATGCAGAGAAGGTACTCCCACGCTGACATACGGTATGCCCCCAACGTGACCTGGTTCTGTAGCTCTCCAGACCAAATTCTCACGGAGACAGTCAAGCCCTCGTTCTAATGGTGGATGTACTGTACTGTACAACTAAGGTCTGGACGAGAGAGAGCGAGAGAGAGTGGGGAGAGAGAGGGGAGGGAGAAAGAGAGGGAGGAGAGAGAAAGGGGGAGAGAGGGGGAGAGAGAGAGAGAAAGAGACATGAGGAGAGAGGGAGAGAGAGGAAGAGAGAGAGAGAGAGAGAAAGGGGAGAGAGAGGGAGATAGAGAGGGAGAGAAAGAGAGAGAGGGAGAGAGAGAGAGAGGGGGGGGAGAGGGGGAGAGAGGGAGAGAGAGAGTGGGGGGGAGAGAGAGGGGGGGAGAACAGAAAACCGAAGAAAAGTAACAACAATGACAAATGGTTTGATGAAGAATGCAAAAACCAAGAAAGAAATTGAGAAACCTATCCAACCAAAAACATAGAGACCCAGAAAACCTGAGCCTACACCTTCACTATGGTGAATCACTAAAAAAATACAGAAATACACTATGGAAAAAGAAGGAACAGCATGTCAGAAATCAGCTCAATTTAATTGAAGAATCCAATTCCAATTGGCTATACTTAAACTCTTTAACATCATCCTTAGCTCTGGCATCTTCCCCAATATTTGGAACCAAGGACTGATCACCCCAATCCACAAAAGTGGAGACAAATTTGACCCCAATAACTTCCGTGGGACATCAACAGCAGACTAGTTCATTTCCTCAGTGAAAACATTGTACTGAGAAAATGTCAAATTGGCTTTTTACCAAATTACCGTACGACAGACTACGTATTCACCCTGCACACCCTTATTGACAAACAAACTAAGCAAAACAAAGGCAAAGTATTCTCATGCTTTGTTTGGCATGAGGGTCTGCTATTCAAATTGATGGAAAGTGGGGTTGGGGGAAAAACATACAACATTATAAAATCCATGTGCACAAACAACAAAGGTGCAGTTAAAATTGGCAAAAAACACACACATTTCTTTCCACAGGACCGTGGGGTGAGACAGGGATGCAGTTTAAGCCCCACCCTCTTCAACATACATATCAACGAATTGGCGAGGGCACTAGAACAGTCTGCAGCACCCGGCCTCACCCTACCAGAATCTGAAGTCAAATGTCTACTGTTTGCTGATGATCTGGTGCCTCTGTCACCAACCAAGGAGGGCCTACAGCAGCACTTCGATCTTCTGCACAGATTCTGTCAGACCTGGGCCCTGACAGTAAATCTCAGTAAGACAAAAATAATGGTGTTCCAAAGAAGGTCCAGTTGCCAGGACCACAAATACAAATTCCATCTAGACACTGTTGCCCTATAGCAAACAAAAAACTATACATACCTCGGCCTAAACATCAGCGCCACAGGTAACTTCCACAAAGCTGTGAACGATCTGAGAGACAAGGCAAGAAGGGCCTTCTATGCCACCAAAAGGAACATAAAACTTGACATACCAATTAGGATCTGGCTAAAAATACTTTAATCTGTTATAGAACCCATTGCCCTTTGTGGTTTTGAGGTCTTGCGTCCGCTCATCAACCAAGAATTCACAAAATGGGACAAACACCAAATTGAGACTCTGCATGCAGAGGTCTGCAAAAATATCCTCTGTGTTCAATGAAAAACACCAAATAATGCAGGCAGAGCAGAATTAGGCCGATACCCGCTAATTATCAAAATCCAGAAAAGAGCCATTAAATTCTATAACCACTTAAAAGGAAGCGATTCCCAAACCTTCCATAACAAAGCCATCACCTACAGAGAGATGAACTTGGAGAAGAGTCCCCTAAGTAAGCTGGTCCTGGGGCTCTGTTCACAAACACAAACAGAACCCACAGAGCCCCAGGACAGCAACAACAACACAATTAGACCCAACCAAATCATGAGAAAACAAAAAGAGAATTAATTGTTAAAGAATTAACAAAAAAAACAGAGCAAACTAGAATGCTATTTGGCCCTAAACAGAGAGTACACAGTGGCAGAATACCTGACCACTGTGACTGACCCAAACTTAAGGAAAGCTTTGACTATGTACAGACTCAGTGAGCATAGCCTTGCTATTGAGAAAGGCCACCGTAGGCAGACCTGGCTCTCAAGAGAAGACAGGCTATGTGCACCCTGCCCACAAAATGAGGTTGAAACTGAGCTGCACTTCCTAACTTCCTGCCAAATGTATGACCATCTTAGAGACACATATTCCCCTCAGATTACAGAGATCCACAAAGAATTCCAAAACAAACCCAATTTTGATAAACTCCCTTATCTACTGGGTGAAATACCACAGTCTGCCATCACAGCAGCAAGATTTGTGACCTGTTGCCACAAGAAAAGGGCAACTAGTTAAGAACAAACACCATTGAAAATACAACCCATATTTATGTATATTTATTTTCCCATTTGTACTTGAACTATGTGCACATTGTTACAGCACTGTATATATACATAATATGACACTTGAAATGTCTTTATTCTTTTGGAACTTCTGAGTGTAATGTTTCCTGGTAATATTTATTGTTTATTTCACTTTTGTTTACTATCTACTTCACTTGCTTTGGCAATGTTAACATACGTTTCCCATACCAATAAAGCCCTTAAATTCACATTGAAATTGAATTGAGAGAGAGAGAGAGAGAGAGAGACTCAGTGACCATGGCCTTGCTATTGAGAAAGGTCGCCGTAGGCAGACCTGGCTCTAAAGAGAAGACAGGCTATGTGCACACTGCCCACAAAATGAGGTAGAAACTGAGCTGCACTTCCTAACCTCCTGCCAAATGTATGACCATATTAGAGACACACATTTCCCTCAGATTACACAGACCCAAAAATAATTTGAAAACAAATCCAATTTTGATAAACCATATCCATTGGGTGAAATACCACAGTGTTCCATCACAGCAGCAAGATTTGTGACATGTTGCCATAAGAAAAGAGCAACCAGTGAAGAACAAAACCATTGTAAATACAACCCATATTTATGTTTATTTACAGTGGGGGAAAAAAGTATTTAGTCAGCCACCAATTGTGCAAGTTCTCCCACTTAAAAAGATGAGAGAGGCCTGTAATTTTCATCATAGGTACACGTCAAATATGACAGACAAAATGAGAATTTTTTTTCCAGAAAATCACATTGTATGATTTTTTATGAATTTATTTGCAAATTATGGTGGAAAATAAGTATTTGGTTACCTACAAACAAGCAAGATTTCTGGCTCTCACAGACCTGTAACTTCTTCTTTAAGAGGCTCCTCTGTCCTCCACTCGTTACCTGTATTAATGGCACCTGTTTGAACTTGTTATCAGTATAAAAGACACCTGTCCACAACCTCAAACAGTCACACTCCAAACTCCACTATGGCCAAGACCAAAGAGCTGTCAAAGGACACCTGAAACAAAATTGTAGACCTGCACCAGGCTGGGAAGACTGAATCTGCAATGGGTAAGCAGCTTGGTTTGAAGAAATCAACTGTGGGAGCAATTATTAGGAAATGGAAGACATACAAGACCACTGATAATCTCCCTCGATCTGAGGCTCCACGCAAGATCTCACCCTGTGGGGTCAAAATGATCACAAAAATCCCAGAACCACACAGGGGGACCTAGTGAATGACCTGCAGAGAGCTGGGACCAAAGTAACAAAGCCTACCATCAGTAACACACTACGCCGCCAGGGACTCAAATCCTGCAGTGCCAGACGTGTCCCCCTGCTTAAGCCAGTACAATGTCCAGGCCCGTCTGAAGTTTGCTAGAGTGCATTTGGATGATCCAGAAGAGGATTGGGAGAATGTCATGTGGTCAGATGAAACCAAAATAGAACTTTTTGGTAAAAACTCAACTCGTCGTGTTTGGAGGACAAAGAATGCTGAGTTGCATCCAAAGAACACCATACCTACTGTGAAGCAAGGGGTGGAAACATCATGCTTTGGGGCTGTTTTTCTGCAAAGGGACCAGGACGACTGATCCGTGTAAAAGAAAGAATGAATGGGGCCATGTATCGTGAGATTTTGAGTGAAAACCTCCTTCCATCAGCAAGGGCATTGAAGATGAAACGTGGCTGGGTCTTTCAGCATGACAATGATCCCAAACACACCGCCCGGCAACGAAGGAGTGGCTTCGTAAGAAGCATTTCAAGGTCCTGGAGTGGCCTAGCCAGTCTCCAGATCTCAACCCCATAGAAAAATCTTTGGAGGGAGTTGAAAGTCTGTGTTGCCCAGCAACAGCCCCAAAACAACACTGCTCTAGAGGAGATCTGCATGGAGGAATGGGCCAAAATACAGCAACAGTGTGTGTTAACCGTGTGAAGACTTACAGAAAACGTTTGACCTGTGTCATTGCCAACAAAGGGTATATAACAAAGTATTGAGAAACTTTTGTTATTGACCAAATACTTATTTTCCACCATAATTTGCAAATAAATTCATTAAAATGTGATTTTCTGGAGAAAAAAAATCTCATTTTGTCTGTCATAGTTGACGTGTACCTACGATGAAAATTACAGGCCTCTCTCATCTTTTTAAGTGGGAGAACTTGCACAATTGGTGGCTGACTAAATACTTTTTTCCCCACTGTATTTTTCCCTTTTGTACTTTAACTATTTGCACATCGTTACAACACTGTATATAGACATAATATGACATTTGAAATGTCTCTATTCATTTGGAACGTTTGTGAGTGTAATGTTTACTGTTCATATTTATTGTTTATTTCACTTTTGTTTATTATCTATTTCACTTGCTTTGGCAATGTTAACATATGTTTCCCATGCCAATAAAGCCCATTGAATTGAGAGAGAGAGAGAGAGAGATGTACTGTACTGAAGAACTAAGGTGGCTGAGGAGAGGAAGAGAGAGAGAGAGAGAGAGAGAGGAGAGAGAGAGAGAGAGAGATGAGAGAGAGAGAGAGAGAGAGAGAGAGAGAGAGAGAGAGGAGAGAGAAGAGAGAGAGAGAGAGAGATGAGAGAGAGATGGAGAGAGAGAGAGAGAGAGAGAGAGAGAGAGAGAGAGAGAGAGAGAGAGAGAGAGAGAGAGAGAGAGAGGAGAGAGATGGAGAGACAGAGAGAGAGAGAGAGAGAGAGAGAGAGAGAAGAGAGAGAGAGAGAGAGAGAGAGAGAGAGAGGTGAGAGAGAGAGAGAGAGAGAGAGAGAGAGAGAGAGAGAGAGAGAGAGAGAGAGAGAGAGACAGAGGGAGAGAGAGAGGAAGAGAGAGAGAGAGAGAGAGATGAGAGAGAGAGAAGAGAGAGAGAGAGAGGAGAGAGAGGAGAGAGAGAGAGAGGGCTAGAGGTTTTTCAGAATCTTTGGTCTCTTCTCCACCACTCGATTCAGCTCTCTCACATAGACATATCCAAATGAAGCCAAATAAAGTTAAAATGATATAAATCCATTAATCTCATAATGATTTATTAAGAGCTTATGTTTTACAGTAGGGAGTAGTAGAGTACTTGACTGGAAATACCTCTGTAAGCCTAGAGAAACCCCCACAGGCCACAGCACAGGGAGGCTAGCCTGTGGAAACACACTGAGTGCTGCATTCATAGCACCATTCAGTCTGGCATGCCAACCAGGACTTCCAGTTCACACAGCTCATGGTTAGTGCTATCCAGAATCCTTGTGACGTCCCTACCCTAAACCCTAACCTTTAACCCCTACCTTAACCCTTACCTTAACCGTTTTAAATTTAAACTTCAATGAGGTGACCTCAGAGTTGGACATTCCAAGGATCCCACTTAGGCTGTTCCCACAGCTCACTGGGGCTACTGGGGAGCTAATGGGAACTAGTTGGCACCTAATGGGAAAACCAGAAAAATACATTGGGCTTTATTTACGAACATAGTAAATGTTTATGTAGGTGGGCTGAAAAGTTAGCTAATGGACTAATTTGGGCTCTCCCCATCACCACGTGGTACCACTCACCCCCTCTGGGTAGATGGTGTGTTCCTGCAGTGTTATTGGCAATGGGAAGCCACTACCACATGGCAATGGTTCTGGGGGGGGGGGGGGGGGTATCATAAATACTAAACAGCACACTGATTACAGAACTTCTGTCTTAATGTTTTAAATGTACGTAAGTAAACCTTCCATAGTAACTGACAAACTGTCGAGCAAAACAGATCAGGTTTGCGTAACCACATTCTATAACTGTACATTTGGTGACTGTAAGTCTCTTTAACATTATAGTGCATATTTATCCATAGTATAAACCTACCATTACCATAACCAGAGTTTTTAAAATGAGACTTCTTTTGAGTAATTACAGAGCAATAAATGTATGTTTCACTATAAAAAAATACACTGAATTACATACAGTAGGGAGTTAGCCAATGTGTTTCTGCATTGCTCGCTCTTTGGGGTTTTAGGCTGGGTATCAGGATAAGACCCAGATGCAGACAGTTCAAAATAGCAAAAGTTTATTTACAAAAACAGGGGGCAGGCAAACGACAGGTCAAGGGCAGTCAGAGGTCAGTAATCCAGAGCAGAGTCCGAAAGGTACAGAAATGGCAGGCAGCCTCAGGGTCGGGGCAGGCAGAGGTTGGTAATCCAGAACAGTGTCACGAGGTACAGAATGGCAGGCAGCGTCAGGACAGGCAGAATGGTCAAAGCCGGGAAAAACTAGAGCAAAAGAGGAATACGGGGAAACCGCTGGTAGGCTTGACGAGACAAGACGAACTGGCAACAGACAAACAGAGAACACAGGTATAAATACACTGGGGATAATGGGGAAGATGGGCGACACCTGGAGGGGGGTGGAGACAATCACAAAGACAGGTGAAACAGATCAGGGTGTGACACTTTGCTGATGTAAAAAGGGCTTTATAAAATACATTTGATTGATTGATTGAGTATGCAAGTAAAAATTAATTCAATTAATTTCATTAGTTCTGCAATATGGTTACTTTCTCTGTGGTCAATAATTTACCATTAGCCTCAGACCTCTACAATCTGGAAGCCACAGAATGAGAATTATGGAACCCCATGTCTGAGGTTCTACGGAATGGAATAGCCTGGTTCTCTGCCCACCGCCTCTACCCTGTTACAATATAAAGAGATATTTTAACCAGAACATGTTCCTATATGCTCCTGGCAGTGCCTTTTACATTTACATTTGACGTTTTTGTCATTTAGAGTCTCACAGTAGAGAGTGCATACTGTAGCAGTGGTAGCAGACACTCTTATCCAGAGTGACTTTTATTTATTTATTTTTATTTCACCTTTATTTAACCAGGTAAACCAGTTGAGAACAAGTTCTCATTTACAACTGCGACCTGGCCAAGATAAAGCAAAGCAGTGCGATAAAAACAACAACACAGAGTTACATATGGGGTAAAACAAAACAAAGTCAAAAATACAACAGAAATACATATAATATACAGTGTGCAAATTTAGCAAGTTATGGAGGTAAGGCAATAAAATAGGCTATAGTGCAAAATAATTACAATTTAGTATTAACACTGGAATGATGTGCAAGAGATGATGTGCAAATAGAGATACTGGGGTACAAATGAGCAAAATAAATAACAATATAGGGATGAGGTAGTTGGGCGGGCTAATTTCAGATGGGCTGTGTACAGGTGCAGTGATCGGTAAGGTGCTCTGACAACTGATGCTTAAAGTTAGTGAGGGAGATAAGTGTCTCCAGCTTCAGAGATTTTTGCAATTTGTTCCAGTCATTGGCAGCAGAGAACTGGAAGGAATTGCGGCCAAAGGAGGTGTTGGCTTTGGGGATGACCAGTGAGATATACCCGCTGGAGCGCAGACTACGGGTGGGTGTTGCTATGGTGACCAATGAGCTAAGATAAGGCGGGGATTTGCCTAGCAGTGATTTATAGATGGCCTGGAGCCAGTGGGTTTGGCGACGAATATGTAGTGAGGACCAGCCAACAAGAGCGTACAGGTCACAGTGGTGGGTATTATATGGGGCTTTGGAGACAAAACGGATGGCACTGTGATAGACAACATCCAATTTGCTGAGTAGAGTGTTGGAGGCTATTTTGTAAATGACATCGCCGAAGTCAAGGATCGGTAGGATAGTCAGTTTTACGAGGGCATGTTTGGCAGCATGAGTGAAGGAGGCTTTGTTGCGAAATAGGAAACCGATTCTAGATTTAACTTTGGATTGGAGATTCTTAATGTGAGTCTGGAAGGAGAGTTTACAGTCTAACCAGACACCAAGATATTTGTAGTTGTCCACACACTCTAGGTCAGACCCGTCTAGAGTAGTGATTCTAGTCGGGTGGGCGGGTGCAAGCAGCGTTCGGTTGAAGAGCATGCATTTAGTTTTACTAGTGTTTAAGAGCAGTTGGAGGCTACTGAAGGAGTGTTGTATGGAATGTAAGCTCGTTTGGAGGTTTGTTAACACAGTGTCCAATGAAGGGCCAGATGTATACAAAATGGTGTCGTCTGCGTAGAGGTGGATCTGAGAGTCACCAGCAGCAAGAGCGACGTCATTGATATACACAGAGAAAAGAGTTGGCCCAAGAATTGAACCCTGTGGCACCCCCATAGAGACTGCCATAGGTCCAGACAACAGGCCCTCCGATTTGACACATTGAACTCTATCTGAGAAGTAGTTGGTGAACCAGGCGAGGCAGTCATTTGAGAAACCAAGGCTATTTAGTCTGCCAATAAGAATGCGGTGGTTGACAGAGTCGAAAGCCTTGGCCAGGTCAATGAAAACGGCTGCACAGTACTGTCTATTATCGATCGCGGTTATAATATCGTTTAGGACCTTGAGCGTGGCTGAAGTGCACCCATGACCAGCTCGGAAACCGGATTGCATAGCGGAGAAGGTACGGTGGGATTCGAAATGGTCGGTGATCTGTTTGTTGACTTGGCTTTCAAAAACTTTTGAAAGGCAGGGCAGGATGGATATGGGTCTGTAACAGTTTGAATCTAGAGTGTCACCCCCTTTGAAGAGGGGGATGACCGCGGCAGCTTTCCAATCTCTGGGGATCTCAGACGTTACGAAAGAGAGGTTGAACAGGCTAGTAATAGGGGTTGCGACAATTTCGGCGGCTAGTTTTAGAAAGAAAGGGTCCAGATTGTCTAGCCCAGATGATTTGTAGGGGTCCAGATTTTGCAGCTCTTTTAGAACATCAGCTGTCTGGATTTGTGTGAAGGAGAAGCGGGGGGGGCATGGGCAAGTTGCAGCGGAGAGTGCATACATTTTCCACTTTTTTTCATACTTTTACTGGTTTCCCAGTCTTTATGGCACCATTAAGACATGTTTGGCCTCTTTGATCCTGAAAATTATGTAATTAGAAGTAGATTACAGAGGAGGCTCCTCAGAGGAGGAACGGGAGGACCATCTTCCTCAGTGAATTTCATAAAAATAAAAATAATGAAACATTTAAAAAGTTCAACTTTTTAGAAAAAAAGCGATACTAAATATATTAAAGTCACCAAATAATTGATTAAAACACACTGTGTTTCAATGAAGGTCTACAGTAGCCTCAACAGCACTCTGTAGGGTAGCACCATGGTGTAGCCAGAGGGTAGCTAGTTTCCATCCTCCTCTGGGTACTTTGACTTCAATAGTACTTATGACAACTTCCGGAGGATGTCCTCCAACCTATCAGAGCTCTTGCAGCATGAACTGACATGTTGTCCACCCAATCAAAGGTTCAGAGAATGAATCTAGTACTGAAAGCATAAGCTACACCTAGCTAGCACTGCAGTGCATAAAATGTGGTGAGTAGTTGACTCAAAGAGAGAGAAAAACAATAGTTGAACAGTTTTGAACATATTAATTACTTCAAAAATGATGTAGGCTGTGTGTAGCGGTTAGCGGTTATGATATGAAGGTTTGACTTGGAAAGTGTTTTTTGCCTGGTCACAGACAGCCGATGTGTTGTGCACTGAAGTCCACAAGCGAAGGGAAAATGTGAGAGGAGGAGAGCGTGTAGATGTGAGAAGGAATTAACGGACAAAGTGATCGTGCTGTTTGTATGTGGCTGCTATGAAAGTGAACTGTGTTTACGTGTGATCAGGGGTGTATTCATTTAGTTGAAAAACGTTTCTTCAACGGAAGCAGACGGAATGAAATGGGGATAAACATACATTAATTTGTCCAATAGAAACTCTTGTTTGCAACTGTTGGACTAATGATTACACCCTAGATCAGCTAGATGCAGGCAAGAGTGTGCAAGGCGGTATTGAATGTGCCATTTCAGGATGCAGACCTTACGTCTTTGTACAACAGATGGAACATGGCTGTCTTGTGGGATTTTTCCTGGTTTGGTTTTCATTACTTTGTTGGGATTGTAGTTATATTACGTTTACATTTTAGTCATTTAGGAGACGCTCTTATCCAGAGCGACTTATAGTTAGTGCATTCATTTTAAGATAGCTAAGTGAGACAACCACATATTACAGTCGTAGCAAGTACATTTTTTCCTCAATAGATTTCAGGACTGTTACATAAAGGGATCATCTCTGACCTTTTGGAGCTCAACGTATGTTTCTACAGTACAAACAGAAGTATGTTACTAGCACAGTTTACAAGTCCTCATCTCAAGAGAACAGGTTATGAAATATCATACCTGAAATTGTCCAATAGAAACTCTCATTTGCAGCTATTAGACTAATGATTACACCATAGATCAGCTAGATGCAGGCAAGAGTGTGCAAGGAAGTATTGTATGTGACTTTCTGTCACCTTGATTACTCAAATGTTTCTCTCTACCTCTGCACCTACGTTGTAAACTTTCATTCATGAGCTAGGTTGTAGCAACCTCATGACGGGTATAGGGGAAAATTTGAGTATCATGTAGTAGCCTAAACCTATCGATGTTACGTTGAACTGGGTGAATGGAATATGAATGACAGTCATCTAATATGCTGTAATATACATAAGGCCATGGTCATGAGAATAATAATCATCCTCCCTCATCTGAAACGGCTCTGAAGTAGAAAGATTTCAGAGAATCAGACCATATCGGATGAGAGAAATACTGAGATACTGCAGTATAGTGATTCTCTGGCTTTGTGTAAGTGTGTGTGTGTGTGTGTGTGTGTGTGTGTGTGTGTGTGTGTGTGTGTGTGTGTGTGTGTGTGTGTGTGTGTGTGTGTGTGTGTGTGTGTGTGTGTGTGTGTGTGTGTGTGTGTGTGTGTGTGTGTGTGTGTGTGTGTGTGTGTGTGTGTGTGTGTGTGTTTTCCAGGGTATCTCTGTATCGTTTTGAAATGAGAACACACAAACATTTTTTTTTAAAGAAAACACATCCAAATTGTATTGGATCTGTTTTGCTCTCGAAATTGAATGGTTTGGCTGCACGGTAAAGATTGAATATGTCTCTGGTACTACAAAGGGCATTTAATATGATGCAGATATATCTGGTGTATAACTGAAGAGGATGGGGAAAGCCCGGCTTGGCTTATCTCGGAACGTCAGCTATTTCCTGGGTCTGGGTTCCTCAGGGGCAGGAAGGAATACTGATAGAGACATCGTCCCTCTGCAGCTTCCTGCTGGAATATGAGTGGAGATTATCTCCTTTTGCAATATGTTGTTGTCGTCTCTCGTACAGTGTAAACAGTGCTATGACAAAATGGGATTAGGAAGTCACACAGTGTATTCCGTCTGGCATAGAGCGCATAGAAAGTATTCAGACCCCTTGACCTTTTCCACATTTTGTTACATTGCAGCCTTATTCTAAAATGTATTATTACACACAATACCCGATAATGACATATCAAAAACAGGTTTTTAGAAATGTTAGCAAATTTATTAAATAATAAAAATATGCAATATCACATTTACATAAGTATTCAGACCCTTTACTCAGTACTTTGTTGAAGCACCTTTGGCAGCGATTAAAGCCTCAAGTCTTCTTGGGTATGACACTACAAGCTTGGCACACCTATATTTGGGGAGTTTCTCCCATTCCTCTCTGCAGATCATCTCGCTCTGTCAGGTTGGATGGGGAGCGTCACTGCACAGCTACAGTGCCTTGCAAAAGTATTCATCCCCCTTGGCGTTTTTCCTATTTTGTTGAATTACAATCTGTAATTTAAATTGATTTTTATTTGGATTTCATGTAATGGACATACACAAAATAGTCCAAATTGGTGAAGTGGAATGAAAAAAATAATTTTTTTCAAAAAATTATAAGAAATAAATAACGGAAAAGTGGTGCGTGCATATGTATTCACCCCCTTTGCTATGAAGCACCTAAATAAGATCTGGTGCAACCAATTACCTTCAGAAGTCACATTATTAGTTAAATAAAGTCCACCTGTGTGCAATCTAAGTGTCACATGATCTGTCACATAATCTCAGTATATATACACCTGTTCTGAAAGGCCCCAGAGTCTGCAACACCACTAAGCAAGGGGCACCACCAAGCAAGCAGCACCATGAAGACCAAGGAGCTCTCCAAACAGGTCAGGGACAAAGTTGTGGAGAAGTACAGATCAGGGTTGGGTTATAAAGAAATATCAGAAACGTTGAACATCCCACGGAGCACAATTAAATCCATTATAAAAAAATTGAAAGAATATGGCACCACAACAAACCTGCCAAGAGAGGGCCGCCCACCAAAACTCACGGCCCAGTCAAGGAGGGCATTAATCAGAGAGGCAACAAAGTGACCAAAGATAACCCTGAAGGAGCTGCAAAGCTCCACAGCGGAGATTGGAGTATCTGTCCATAGGACCACTTTAATTCATACACTCCACAGAGCTGGGCTTTACGGAAGAGTGGCCAGAAAAAAAGCCATTGCTTAAAGAAAACAATTTGCAAACACGTATGGTGTTCGCCAAAAGGCATGTGGGAGACTCCCCAAACATATGGAAGAAGGTACTCTGATCAGATGAGACTAAAATTGAGCTTTTTGGCCATCAAGGAAAACGCTATGTCTGGTGCAAACCCAACACCTCTCATCATCCCGAGAACACCATCCCCACAGTGAAGCATGGTGGTGGCAGCATCATGCTGTGGGGATGTTTTTCATCGGCAGGGACTGGGAAACTGGTCAGAATTGAAGGAATAATGGATGGCGCTAAATACAGGGACATTTTTGAGGGAAACCTGTTTCAGTCTTCCAGAGATTTGAGACTGGGATGGAGGTTCACCTTCCAGCAGGACAATTACCCTAAGCATACTGCTAAAGCAACACTCGAGTGGTTTAAGGGGAAACATTTAAATGTCTTGGAATGGCCTAGTCAAAGCCCAGACCTCAATCCAATTGAGAATGTGTGGTATGACTTAAATATTGCTATACACCAGCGGAACCCATCCAACTTGAAGGAGCTGGAGCAGTTTTGCCTTGAAGAATGGGCAAATAACCCAGTGGTTAGATGTGCCAAGCTTATAGAGACATACCCCAAGAGACTTGCAGCTGTAATTGTACTTTTTTTGTCTTATTTCTTGTTTGTTTTACAAAAAAAAAAGTATTTTGCATCTTCAAAGTGGTAGGCATGTTGTGTAAATCAAATTATACAAACCCCCCCAAAAATCTATTTTAATTCCAGGTTGTCAGGCAACAAAATAGGAAAAATGCCAAGGGGGGTAAATACTTTCGCAAGCCACTGTACTGTTGTGGTTAACTCATACTGACCTCATAGCAGTCTTCTTCTTAATCCATGGTAAACAACCAAGCCAAAATATTTAAAAGGTTAAGTTTTATGTTCTGTTCTAAATCTATGGTTGATAACTGCTGGTCTTTACCAAGAAGTTGTAAATCTCTACAGTAAAGATGTTAGTATAAACGTAAATCTCTCCTGTCTTGCCCTGCGGTCTCTCTGTCTCTCTCTGTGTATCTCTCTCTGTCTTCCCTCGTGGGTTTCTTCATATTCTGGCGTACCATTCACACCTGGTCCCAGAATACCAGGACCCTAAGGGGTTTAACGTGAGAGAAGAAGCATCAGAAGGGTGAGAGGAAGGACTGGAGGAGCTTTGAGAGGGCATTGACCCCACATATGCCAAAATCATTTAGCTATTTACTCTCTAAGCCATTACTGACAGAAGTTGGGTCTATGGGGAGGCGGGTAGCTTAGTGGTTAAGAGCGTTGTGCCAGTAAACGAAAGGTCGCTGGTTCTAATCCCTGAGCTGACTAGGTGAAAAATCTGTCGATGTGCCCTTGAGCAAGGCACTTAACCCTAATTGCTCTTGTAAGTCGCTCTGGATAAGAGCGTCTGCTAAATGACTAAAATGTAAATGTCTTGTCATGTGCGAGGGGGGAGTAGCATTATTCACGTGTTGAGGAAAAGATTCAGAACCAAAGAAACTTAAATGAACCAAGAGCAGAAGAGCATGCATGGTGAACTATGACCTGCAGGTCACAAAACGTGCAACATTAAAATGCCATAAATAAAACTGTAGAAGCATCCCCATGCATATTTCCTTCCATGAATAGCCTGCCATGTCACTGGCAGGGACGGGAAATAACACAGCGTATACGGAGTCATAGTGAAAACCACAAGGCGTATATTTTACTGTAGAGCAATCATTTATACATATTTCTGAAACCACCACAGGACATGTCTACTATTTGTATGCATGGATTCTGTAAACGTGACATCAGGCACACCAGCACAGTGTTATATTTGAATCTACTGCAAGCATGTAATTTACCATCTGCTATATGTCAGTCAGTCTCCGTAAAAACAGTCATGGAATGGTGTTTGATCCACTTTCTCAGTACAAAAAAAATATTCTAATTCTGTTGAATATCACTACAAAAATTGTGATATTAGGTAGTTAACCGTAATGTAAGCAATATGTTCTATGTGGTTCAGAGTTTTCAGAGTGCACTTATTTTAAGTAAACAACTTGGTTCACCTCCTCAACACATCTGATGTTGCGTACAGAAAACATTATACTACCTGGGAAGAGCTGGCAGTATTTTTAGCTGAACTAATGCTACACAGGCACGTGAGAGGTACTGAGACAGAGGGAACTAATGCTAGACAGGTACGTGAGAGGTACTGAGACAGAGGGAACTAATGCTAGACAGGTACGTGAGAGATACTGAGACAGACCTAGTTCCTAATATCATCAACTAGCCACTCCAGATGGGTCTGTCCCCGTGTGCTCCTGAGCTCTTAGAGGCTTTTCACCTCAGGAGAGAGAGAGAGAGAGAGAGAGAGAGAGAGAGAGAGAGAGAGAGAGAGAGAGAGAGAGAGAGAGAGAGAGAGAGAGAGAGAGAGAGAGAGAGAGAGAGAGAGAGAGAGAGAGAGAGAGAGAGAGAGAGAGAGAGAGAGAGAGAGAGAGAGAGAGAGAGAGAGAGAGAGAGAGAGAGAGAGAGAGAGAGAATTCGAAAACAAACCCAATTTTGATAAACTCCCTTATCTACTGGGTGAAAAACCACAGTGTGCCATCACAGCTGCAAGATTTGTGACCTGTTGCCACAAGAAAAGGGCAACCAGTGAAGAACAAACACCATTGTAAATACAACCCATATTTATGTTTATTTATTTTCCCATTTGTACTTTAACTATTTGCACATTGTTACAACACTGTATATATACATAATATGACATTTGAAATGTCTTTATTCTTTTGAAACTTCTGAGTGTAATGTTTACTGTTAATATTTATTGTTTATTTCACTTTTGTTTACTATCTACTTCCCTTGCTTTGGCAATGTTAACACACGTTTCCCATGCCAATAAAGCCCTTAAATTGAATTGAATTGAATTGAAATTGAGAGAGAGAGAGAGGGAATGAGAGGGAAAGAGAAGGAGCGAGAGGGAGAGAGAGAGAGAGAGGTCATGCTCAACATGAGCTCCTGATTTATTTCATTTTTTTTGTTTTTTTAGAATGAGATAAACACTCAAATCTAAAAGGAATTCAAGACAAGAAGTGATGAACAACAACTCTATTAAATCAGAATAGAAAAAAATAGTAACTTTGCGCCTCAAATTAAGAAGTTTTGACTCTCACTAGCTAGCTACACAACAAAAACCTAGCCAGCAGGCTAGCAAGCCAGCCAGCCAGAAAACTGAGCTAGGACAAACCTAGCAAGGGGAGTTAATACAACTACATCAAACGACCAAACCGAGAGCTAGCTAGCAACAGCAGTAGACAAACAAAACTGGTTGCCATGGCAATGGTGCAGCAGAACAGAGCAACAGCAGCAGCAGTAGCAGAGCCCACAGGCACCATGTCCCCACTCCTCCTCAGCGCTGAGTCCATTCTCTACCCTCCAGAGGCCACAGGCACCATGTCCCCACTCCCCCTCAGCGCTGAGTCCATTCTCTACCCTCCAAAGGCCAAAAATGATTCAACGAGGAAAGCTTTTAAACAGAATCTACTAAAGGGGAGGCCAGAAACCCTTTTCACAGACCTCTACAAAAACGGTGATGTGAGTAATCTCATCTTTCTCACTGACCAGCCAAATGCATGGCGCTCAGCAGTCTGCTCTCACTACCCATCCGTAAAGAAAGAGGGAATCTGTAATGGGTGGAAGCTGAAAGTCAAAGAGACAGACGACCCTGACAGCACCATGATAACAATCAACCTCTACAAGACTGGGACTGTCATGGTGCAAGGTAACCTTAGGCTGTTTGAAACAGACTTTCAGACCATTAAGGAGAGAGCAGAGAGAGAGAAGGACACCACCTGTGACATGCCCTCCCACAAGACAAACTCCACCACCACCAACCTCACCCCCACTATCCCCACCCAAAAAGGCACATCCAGCACCTCTCTTCCCACCGTAGTGGAGGACACGTCCCAGGAGGAGAGCGACCCCCTCAGTGCAGAGCAGGCTCAGGCCCTCCTCACCACCATGGCTGCCATGAGGGATCAGTTCACCAAACTGGAGGGGGAGGTGGTCCTGCTCAGGGAGAGTGTGAGCAAACAGCAACCAGACATCCACACCTTGGAGGAGCTCCTAACCAAGGTGCGGACAGAGCAGGGCAGCAGCCTTGCAACACAGCTGAAAGAAGTTCAGCAAGAGAGAGACGGACTCAAGAGAGAGCTGGCTGATCTAACAAAGGAGGTGAGAGAGCTCCAAAAAGACAGGCAGAGCAGTAATAACGAGCTGACCACACTAAGAGAGGAGCTGCGGGAGAGAAAGAGATCAGAGGACAGGCTGCAGGAGCAGCTAGATCACCACTATATGACCTGCCCTCACACAGCAGAGGAGCCCACCTCAACCAGCCAGGCCTCCCCAGCCCTGCCGGCTGCATGCCTCCCCCCCAGCCCCCAGAACAGCCTCCCACTGACAACGGCACCGGCACAGACCAGCCACACCCCAGCTCCAACACCCACCAGCCCCAACTCTACCCCCTGCAGTCCAGAAGAAACACTGGCTGAGATTGTCCTTTTGATGGACTCAAATGGGAAGTTTGTTCAGGAGAATAAACTTTTCCCTAGACACAAAACAAGAAAGGTGTGGTGCCCAACAACGCAGAGTGCCATGGCACTGCTTGATAAGGCCCAGCTCGGGTCGCCAAGCCACATAATCATACACACCGGAAGCAACAACCTGCATGCTCAGCAGGAGAGGGTGGCGACTTCACTTCGGGGAGTGATTGAGAAGGCCTCCACAATCTTCCCCAACTCAAGGATCGTGGTGTCAACCCTTCTACAGAGGAAGGACTTCCACCCTGCCACAATCCAAAGAATAAACGCCAGCCTCTCCCGGGACTGTGCCCTGCGAACCAATGTACACCTGGCCCACCATCCCACCCTCGATCTGGACTGTCTCTATGACCATGTTCAGCTGTACAGGGAGACAGTCCCCATCCTTGCTAAGACTCTCAAGGACGTCGCTTTAAAACGCATCCCGACCTCTCCACCCAGGAACAGCAGAGCAATCTCCATCCCCCCGAGATCACCGAGACACGGCCACAGCACCACCAACCTCAATGCCCACCACATCCAGCGCAGCACAGACCACCCCAGCCCAGCTTCAGACCCACCCAGACGTGGCCTAACACCCCCCTCCCCCACACCGCAGTCCCACACCTGGAGGAGCCACAGCCCGGCAGACAGAGCTATAAACAAGCTGTGGGAGGAGCAACTGGCCCAGCTCCCACCAACGAAATGAGTGACATCAAACAAATGCTGAATCTACTATGCTCACATGTGATAGGCCGAGGGTCATGGTAAGATGAGCACAAGAACTCCACCATCCTCACACTACATCCACCCAAGTGGCATGACACAAATACTATCTTAAATGATAAACAAATCACATTTGCATAATAAGAGTTTACCTTAATTGAAAAATCCTATTTTAATAGTTCTTGCTGGATTGTGAGTGTTTATCTCATTTTTAAGGTAAAGAAAAAACAGTTATGAAGTCTGTTTACGTTGCATGTTGGAATTTACAAGGGTTGAAGTCCTCTGCTTTTGGGCTAAAGAGCAGATGAAATACGTCTTCAATGTGGGGAAACACTGAAGCAATACAAACACACCCTAAGAACAAAAAAAGAACAGCACATTAGAAATCAGCTGGATGTGATTGAGGAATCCATAGAATCAAACCACTTCTGGGAGAATTTGAATAAATTAAACAAATCTCATAATGAGGAATTGGCTATCCAAAATGGGGATATGTGGAGAAATTACTTTGCAAACCTCTACAGCAATATAACAAAGAGCCCAGAACAACAAGATATACAAGAAAAATTACAAATACTTGAATCAGCAGTCAAAGACTATCAGAATCCTGTGGATACCCCAATTACAGAACAATAATTATTGGAAAAACTTTGCACTCTCCAACCCAAAAAGGCCTGTGGTGCTGATGGTATTTTAAATGAAATGATCAAATATACAGACCACAAATTCAAATTGGCTATACTCAAACTCTTCAACATTATCCTAACTGCAGGTATTTTCCCCGATATTTGGAACCAAGGATTGATCACACCTATTTATAAAAATGGAGACAAATTTGACCCAAATAATTACTGAGGAATTTGCGTTAACAGCAACTTGGGGGAAATTCTCTGCAGGATCATAAACAGCAGATTACATCATTTCCTTGATGAACACAACGTCCTAAGCAGAAGCCAGATTGGATTTGTAAAAAATTATCGTACAACAGACCACATTTACACCCTCCAGACTCTAATTGACAAACAAGTAAATCAAAACAAAGGCAAAATCTACTCGTGTTTTGTAGACTTCAAGAAGGCATTTGATTCAATTTGGCACAA
The DNA here is from genome assembly GCF_964263955.1 of Coregonus lavaretus. Classification (NCBI taxonomy): domain Eukaryota; kingdom Metazoa; phylum Chordata; class Actinopteri; order Salmoniformes; family Salmonidae; genus Coregonus; species Coregonus lavaretus. The sequence goes on along the minus strand of NW_028160280.1, from coordinate 26,885 downwards.
AGGTCTTTTTTACAAACTAATAGAAAGTGGTATTGGAGGGAAAACATATGATGTTATTAAATCAATGTACACTAAAAACAAATGTGCGATTAAAATCGGCAACAAGCAAACAGACTTCTTCTCTCAGGGACGTGGAGTGAAACAGGGCTGCCCAATAAGTCCAACACTATTTAACATCTACATTAACGAATTGGCAAAAACATTAGAAGAATCGGCAGCACCTGGTCTCACCCTACACAACACTGAAATCAAGTGTCTGCTGTACGCAGATGACCTGGTTCTACTGTCTCCCACTAAGGAGGGGTTACAGCAGCATCTAGATCATCTGCACAGATTCTGTCAGACCTGGGCTCTGACCGTTAATCTAAAAAAAAACAATATAATGATATTCCAAAAAAGGTCCGGAAATCAGGATGACAAATATAAATTCTATTTGGACACAGTTCTATTAGAACACACCAAAAACTACACATATCTAGGACTAAATATCAGCAACACAGGTAGCTTTCACATGGCTGTGAATGAGCTGAGAGACAAAGCAAGAAGAGCATTCTATACCATTAAAAGGAATATTAAAATCGAAATTCCAATTAGAATCTGGCTAAAAAATGTCCAATCAGTTATAGAACCAATTGCTCTATATGGCAGCGAGTATGGGGCCCTCTCTCTAATACTGAATTTACCAAATGGGACAAACATCCAATCGAAATACTGCATGCAGAGCTTTGCAAGACTGAATTGCAAGTGCAAAGAAAAACTCAAAATAACGCATGTAGAGCAGAATTGGGCCAATACCCCCTCCTTATTCGAATAGAAAAAAGAGCCATCAAATTTTACAACCATCTAAAAACAAGTGACCCCAAAACATTCCATCACACAGCTCTACTATGTCAAGAGATGAAACAAGAGAAGAGTCCCCTCAGCCAGCTGGATCTGAGGCTCAGTTCACTAACCAAAACCAACCTCATAGAGCCTCAGGACAGCACTTAGAAAATCTGGCCCAACCAAATCATCACAAAGAAAAAAGAAAAATATATCATCTATTGGAAAGACACCGCAAAAAATCAAAGTAAACTTCAATGCTATTTGGCTCTAAACAGACAGTACATGGTGGCAGACAATCTAACCACTGTGACTGATAGAAAACTGAGGAAAACAAGACTAGGTACAGACTCAGTGAGCACAGTCTGGCTATAGAGACCGGTCATCACAGGCAAACTTGGCTACCCAGCCAGTGAAAAGTGTAATGTAATGTCAATAATATTTCCTGTTTTGTTTTGGCTTTCATACCATGTAATGTGTCTTCTCAGTCATGTTGAGATTGGTCGACTACTATTGCTTTAATGTATTGTTATTCTCATTAATATTGTTGTTGTAGTTGCTGTTAATGGTAATCCCATTTCCACTACTACTATTATTATTATTGCTGTTGGTCCCACCATTTTTGTTATATCTATACTTTGACAATGTAAGTAATTTTACTTGCCATGTCAATAAAGTCTATTGAATTGAGAGAGAGAGAGAGAGAGAGAGAGAGAGAGAGAGAGAGAGAGAGAGAGAGAGAGAGAGAGAGAGAGAGAGAGAGAGAGAGAGAGAGAGAGAGCGAGAGAGCGAGAGAGAAAGAAAGAGGTACTATGTCACATGGAATCTGGCAAGTGGCAACCCGTTCCCACCATGTAAATCGTTGGCAGGCCTTTATCTGACAAAATGCCAGAATCAAAACTATCTTTCTGTGAACAGTTACAGTACTTCTTTACCTATGAGTTCATAACGGTGTTAACCTACGAAAACAGGCGCCTCCAGACATAATATCTGACTACAGATGATAGTACAGGTCATCCTCTCACCTCTCAGAGACAAATCACTGCTTCAACTAGGCCTTATCTTCAAATACGTACAATTAATAAACAGGAAATAAACGATTTTTCAACAGAATCAATCAATTAAATGATATTGGAGGGTTTGTTAAGATTCTTCCTACAAGCTTCATTATTTCCAATAAATCATAATTTATCAATCCTTGGAAGATGAGATCAGCTAATAAGCGTAGCCTTGTCTGAGCTTTGGGTGGCCTGATTCCCACCACATCGTGCTTGTGGTTTGGTGAATTATGCTCATATGGGGATGATCAACCTTCCCTGACTGACTCAGTCGGTCGCACAGTGTTGCAGTGTTTTCGCCAACCTTCCCTGACTGACTGACTCAGTCGGTCACACAGTGTTGCACCCTCTTCTTCACCTTTCAAAAGAGTACAGCTCATTGACTCCAGATATAGAGACACTTCACCTCCTATGGGTTTGCATGTTGCAAAGACCTCCAAATAATAACACAATAGATCAATTCCATCAATTCATTTTGATTTCATTATTCCCACACTGCCTGCAGAAGACAGCATGTATCACACCAACTATTCCCAGACTTGTCTTCTGGCTACTGGCAAAGATATCATAACTCTTCCATCCAGCAATCTCTTAAACAATGATTGATTTTGATTGTTTCGGGGAGGACAAAGGCATTTAAAAAAAGCTACTCAGCCATATAATTTTTTTAAATACTGATCGACAACCATCCTTGATCAAGCCAGAAAACACTGAAGTGATAAATCAGACCAAGATCAACAACATCACGCAATGACTACACATCAAGCTTGTGACTACAAACTTGTTGGATGCATTTGCTGTTTGTTTAGGTTGTGTTTCAGATTATTTTGTGCCAAATAGAAATGAATGGTAAATAACGTATTGTGTCATTTTGGAGACATGCTAACTTCTCACCATTATAATAACAGAGGAGGTTCGCATTTTTTTTTTTGGGGGGGGGGGGCGGGGGGGGGGGGGGGGGGGGGGGTATGATATTTGTGACTCATTTCAGACATGGATAGTATAGCATTATTCTGTCACTCATTCAATAGTCAGTCCTCTGGATACTGCAACAGAGAAACATGTTGGCCCCTCAGAGGGGGAAGGGCTGACTAGTCCTTTGGCGTTGTCCTTTGTTCCTGGACCATTTGCCATGCAGCTCCAGGTGACAGAGAAGACATAAATTAGGGCTGAGCCTACACAATTACCATAGTGTATAACTTATATTACCATGTCTACATGAAATCACACGCTATCTGTCCTGTGATGCAGGGAATAGCTCAGAGGAAGATGACACTAGTAATTACAAAGGGTGGAGGTGGAGACAACCACTTATTAGGTCACAGATCCTTCCAAACCCTCCCTGACAACAAATGTCTTCATCACTACTTTTTCATCCTAAATGGAACACTATTACCTATGCAGTACACTACTTTTGACCAGAGCCCATGACCAGTGCTCTTAGGGCAGACACAGAGAGAGACGCAACCACATACTCAGACCACACAGAAACCCAGAATCCCTGATTTGTTCCAGTATAAATCTAACACTTACTGAGGGCTGCCAGAATTCACAACAAAAACATATGGGGTGAGTTATCAGATTAGAAACAATTATACAGTGCCTTGCAAAAGTATTCATCCCCCTTGGCGTTTTTCCTATTTTGTTGCATTACAACCTGTAATTTAAATTGATTTTTATTTGGATTTCATGTGGAATCACAAAAATAACTTGTTTCAGAAAATTCTAAAAAATTAATAACGGAAAAGTGGTGCGTGCATATGTATTCACCCCCTTTGCTATGAAGCCCCTAAATGAGATCTGGTGCAACCAATTACCTTCAGAAGTCACATAATTAGTTAAATAATGTCCACCTGTGTGCAATCTAAGTGTCACATGATCTGTGGGGGGGGGGGGGGGGGGGTATGATATTTGTGACTCATTTCAGACATGGATAGTATAGCATTATTCTGTCACTCATTCAATAGTCAGTCCTCACAAAAATAACTTGTTTCAGAAAATTCTAAAAAATTAATAACGGAAAAGTGGTGCGTGCATATGTATTCACCCCCTTTGCTATGAAGCCCCTAAATGAGATCTGGTGCAACCAATTACCTTCAGAAGTCACATAATTAGTTAAATAATGTCCACCTGTGTGCAATCTAAGTGTCACATGATCTGTCACATGATCTCAGTATATATACACCTGTTATGAAAGGCCCCAGAGTTTGCAACACCACTAAGCAAGGGGCACCACCAAGCAAGCGGCACCATGAAGACCAAGGAGCTCTCCAAACAGGTCAGGGACAAAGTTGTAGAGAAGTACAGATCAGGGTTGGGTTATAAAAAAATATCAGAAACTTTTAACATGGAGCACCATTAAATCCATTATTAAAAAAGGAAAGAATATGGCACCACAACAAACCTGCCAAGAGAGGGCCGCCCACCAAAACTCACGGACCAGGCAAGGAGGGCATTAATCAGAGAGGCAACAAAGACACCAAAGATAACCCTGAAGGAGCTGCAAAGCTCCACAGCGGAGATTGGAGTATCTGTCCAGTCCATAGGACCACTTTAAGTCGTACACTCCACAGAGCTGGGCTTTACAGAAGAGTGGCCAGAAAAAAGCCATTGCTTGAAGAAAAAAAATAAGCAAACACGTTTGGTGTTCGCCAAAAGGCATGTGGGAGACTCCCCAAACATATGGAAGAAGGTACTCTGGTCAGATGAGACTAAAATCTAGCTTTTTGGCCATCAAGGAAAACTCTATGTCTGGCGCAAACCCAACACCTCTCATCACCCTTGAGAACACCATCCCCACAGTGAAGCATGGTGGTGGCAGCATCATGCTGTGGGGATGTTTTTCCTCGGCAGGGACTGGGAAACTGGTCAGAATTGAAGGAATGATGGATGGCGCTAAATACAGGGAAATTCTTGAGGGAAACCTGTTTCAGTCTTCCAGAGATTTGAGACTGGGACGGAGGTTCACCTTCCAGCAGGACAATTACCCTAAGCATACTGCTAAAGCAACACTCGAGTGGTTTAAGGGGAAACATTTCAATGTCTTAGAATAGCCCAGTCAAAGCCCAGACCTCAATCCAATTGAGAATCTGTGGTATGACTTAAAGATTGCTGTACACCAGCGGAACCCATCCAGCTTGAAAGAGCTGGAGCAGTTTTGCCTTGAAGAATGGGTAAAAATCCCAGTGGCTAGATGTGCCAAGCTTATAGAGACATACCCCAAGAGACTTGCAGCTGTAATTGCTGCAATAATGTAGTAATCAAAAAATTTTTAAACAAACCAACATATATTTTATATTTGAGATTCTTCAATGATGACAGCTTTGCACACTCTTGGCATTCTCTCAACCAGCTTCACCTGGAATGCATTTCCAACAGTCTTGAAGGAGTTCCCACATATACTGAGCACTTGTTGGCTGCTTTTCCTTCACTTTGCGGTCCAACTCATCCCAGACCATCTCAATTTGGTTGAGGTCGGGGGATTGTGGAGGCCAGGTCATCTGATGCAGCACTCCATCACTCTCCTTCTTGGTAAAATAGCCCTTACACAGCCTGGAGGTGTGTTGGGTCATTGTCCTGTTGAAAAACAAATGATAGTCCCACTAAGCCCAAACCAGATGGAATGGCATATCACTGCAGAATGCTGTGGTAGCCATACTGGATAAGTGTGCCTTGAATTCTAAATAAATCACAGACAGTGTCACCAGCAAAGCACTCCCACACCATAACACCACCTCCTCCATGCTTTACGGTGGGAAATACACATGCGGAGATCATCCGTTCACCCACACCGCGTCTCACAAAGACACGGCGGTTGGAACCAAAAATCTCCAATTTGGACTCCAGAACAAAGGACACATTTCCACCGTTCTAATGTCCATTGCTCATGTTTCTTGGCCCAAGCAAGTCTCTTCTTCTTATCGGTGTCCTTTAGTAGTGGTTTCTTTGCAGCAATTCGACCATGAAGGCCTGATTCTCTGTTACTTGAACATTTATTTGGGCTGCAATTTCTGAGGCTGGTAACTCTAATGAACTTATCCTCTGCAGCAGAGGTAACTCTGGGTCTTCCATTCCTGTGCCGGTCCTCATGAGACCCAGTTTCAACATAGCGCTTGATAGTTTTTGCGACTGCACTTGAAGAAACTTTCTAAGTTCTTTACATTTTCCGTATTGACTGACCTTCATGTCTTAAATAATGATGGACTGTCGTTTCTCTTTGCTTATTTGAGCTGTTCTTGCCATAATATGGACTTGGTCTTTTACCAAATAGGGCTACCCCCCCCGACCTTGTCACAACACAACTGATTGGCTCAAACGCATTAAGAAGGAAAGAAATTCCACAAATTAACTTTTAAGAAGGCACACCTGTTAATTGAAATGCATTCCAGGTGACTATTTCATGAAGCTGGTTAAGAGAATGCCAAGAGTGTGCAAAGCTGTCATCAAGGCAAACGGTGGCTATTTGAAGAATCTCAAATATAAAATATATTTTGATTTGTTTAACACTTTTTTTGGTTACTACATGATTCCATATGTTATTTAATAGTATTGATGTCTTCACTATTATTCTACAATGTAGAAAATAGTAAAAATAAAGAAAAACCCTTGAATGAGTAGGTGTTCTAAAACCTTTGACCGGTGGTGTACATCAAATGATACAAACCCCCCCAAAAATCAATTTTAATTCCAGGTTGTAAGGCAACAAAATAGGAGAAATGTCAAGAGGGGTTAATACTTTCACAAGCCACTGTAGCACCACCTGTTAAAAAGAGAGGTGAGAGAAAAGTATCCTATACATTCGCTGGCTTTACAACTATTTCCCCAATTGTGCAATACCATAATCTGTAGCAATGTGGTTTCAGATGGCTTAGAGTTGGGGGTTTGATTCCTGTGTATCCCAGATACCGTAAATAATAATAATAGGTGTTGAAGTCGCAAAAAGCATCTGGAATCGCTTTGCCAATCGTAGAGCACACGTCTGTTGAGAGCAGGGCTCTAAATTAAAATATTGGTAGAACTGGTAGTTAGGTACCTTTCATTGAAATTACAAAAAAAATACCTGTCATTGAAATTACAAAGTAATTTGTGGAATATTTGGTTTCTATATTGTAAAAGCACTATTTTTTTTTTTTTTATATGCATTACTTTGAAAATTGTACACTGTCTCTTTTAAGAATGTCAAGTTTGTGAGTGAAGACATGCAAGAGATCTGTCATTCATTCATTGATATTGATCTCCTGAAGAAGATATCCCTTTTCCTTTTTGTCTGTAAAACCTAAATGTTTGGATATGGGCATTTCCATTGAAAAGACCCATGAGCACTAACATAGTAAAGTTCATAGGAGCATATCAAATTGGGTGTCCAGTGAAACTTAAGAGTCTATATTTTGGGGGAAATGAAGGCATAGTTACATTTGTCAACCGTTTTCCATCTTAACAACTAGGTATAAGTAAAGGCTTTGATTTCTGGATAAACTGATGGAAAATATGTCTTGGAAAACATCAACCAGAAAAAGTATTTAAAAAGTATCAGAAATACATCAAAACACACTAACGTTGAAGTTAAGACCCCTGCCAACTAATATCAACACTTATATTTCATTTTCGTGAATTTGTCTACCTTCTGTAAGTTTAAGAAACATTGTCTTGTAATTCTGTTGCCATAAAACCCACATGCTGTGTCTTTCAGACACTGTATGTTCTAATTTCTCTCCCTCATGAGGAGGGAGGATAATGAAAGTTCACAGAATTAACAAGCAATGGTAGACCGACCAATTATTTATAGTGATATTACTGATAAAAATGTTGTTTACGAATTATTAAGTGATTAAATTGGTAACGGAATGACCAAACAAATCTGTGAATTACTGCAACTGAATTGGCTACAATGGGAAATCATAGTAGTCACAAACCACAGTTGGGTCACCTGCTACTGCCCTCCCTTCCACTGGCATAATGTTATGTTCAGCTCATAACTGTTTGGGGAGGAGAAGAAAGGAGAGGAGAGGAGAGGAGAGGAGAGGAGAGGAGAGGAGAGGAGAGGAGAGGAGAGGAGAGGAGAGGAGAGGAGAGGAGAGGAGAGGATAGGATAGGAGAGGAGAGGAGAGGAGAGGAGAGGAGGGGAGGGGTTAGGGGGAGGAGAAGAAAGGAGAGGAGAGGAGAGGTTAGGGGGAGGAGAGGAGAGGTTAGGGGGAGGAGAGGAGAGGTTAGGGGGAGGAGAGGTTAGGGGGAGGAGAGGAGAGGAGAAGAAAGGAGAGGAGATGAGAGGAGAGGAGAGGAGAGGAGAGGAGAGGAGAGGAGAGGAGAGGAGAGGAGAGGAGAGGAGAGGAGAGGAGAGGAGAGGAGAGGAGAGGAGAGGAGAGGAGAGGAGAGGAGAGGAGAGGAGAGGTTAGGGGGAGGAGAGGAGAGGAGAGGTTAGGGGGGAGGAGAGGAGAGGAGAGGTTAGGGGAGAGGAGAGGAGAGGAGAGGAGATGAGAGGAGAGGAGAGGGGAGGGGAGAGGAGAGGAGAGGAGAGGAGAGGAGAGGAGAGGAGAGGAGAGGAGAGGAGAGGAGAGGAGAGGAGAGGAGAGGAGAGGAGAGGAGAGGAGAGGAGAGGAGAGGAGAGGAGAGGAGAGGTTAGGGGGAGGAGAGGAGAGGAGAGGTTAGGGGGGAGGAGAGGAGAGGAGAGGTTAGGGGAGAGGAGAGGAGAGGAGAGGAGAGGAGAGGAGAGGAGAGGAGAGGAGAGGAGAGGAGAGGAGAGGAGAGGAGAGGAGAGGAGAGGAGAGGAGAGGAGAGGAGAGGAGAGGAGAGGAGCAGATTAGACCTAGGCCTTCTGCTGATTAAACACGGTGGCTGACACTTTGATGACCAAAATAGTCCTTACATAAAGCCATGGAGCGGTGGTGAATAACAGGGCTATATCTCAGCTGGTTATATCAGCCTCAGCTTTATCAGTCACTCTGTCTGCATCCCAAATGGCACCCTATTCCCTATGTAGTGCACTACTTTTGACCATGGCCCATAGGGTTTTCAGTTAAGAAGGTTAAGAAGTGAATGCTGAACAAGAACCAGAGAGAGCAGAGGCTTTTCTGCCTTTCTGTCGGCCAAACCACAACCGTTGGATTATAGGGCTGTAAGGTTGAGGTTAGGGCTTGGTTGTGGACCTGACCGATATGTAGGAAGTCAACCGTTCAACCGTAAGCAGAGGCTACACATTATTTAAGCGTCAGTGTCACCATGCAGGAGTTAGGCACCGTCCCAAATGGCACCCTATTCCCTACATAGTGCACTACTTTAGACCAGAGCCCTGTTGGTCCTGGTCAAAAGTAGTGCACTATATAGAGAATAGGATGCTATTTGGGACGTAGTTATGTACATACTGTATGTAGCTAGTGAACTAAAACCTTTAATTTGAATCAGAGTAATGTGCCTTTGTAATATGGTGTTTTCTAACAGGGTTGCAATTCAAAACAGTTCCAATGCTATTTTCTGTGCATAGCTGTTCTTTGAAATGTATATTTTATACATGATTTGCATGCAACAGGGTTTACAATCCCATGCTATTTTCTGTGCATAGCTTTGCTTTGAATTCATATAGTTACAACCAACCAACCACGCGCAACCACAAGCAGAAACAAGGTCAATATCATCTTGGCTTCTTCAGTTGTTTTCTGTTTGGTTGATGCATTAATGTGATCATGTCATCTTATTGTGTGCGAAGCTCCAAAACTGGGACAATTGAGTTCTGAGTTGGTCTCGTCGTTGTTTTGGATGTAGATATAACGGTTCCTTCTAAATAGAATATAATTGAATATAGCTTTATTGATATCGTTACAAAATCAAATCAGAGTCTGAATGAGAACAGTATGGAGAGTACACTGAGGTCTCTGGCTAGTACTGGCCTGGCATGGAATGAAAGATGTGTTACACAGTAACACACAGTGACAAGCATTATGATCTCCTCAGTGCATCTGGTGTAGGTCTAAATCGCAATATCTGAACAACAGCCATGATCAAAGTAGAGGATGAAGCTGAGAGGTTGTTTCTGTTCTGGAATGCAACACATTGGGTTTCAGATTTGGATCCCGACTGTCTCCTCTCTCATCGACACTCAAATGGGTTTGACAACACGTAATAGCGAGCGAGATCTGAGAGACTATTCATCCAAACACTAAAACTTTGTAAATGTCTCCGTCAACAGAAAAGCTCCACATCCTCAAACTTTTGAAATACCAGTAGGAGTGTTCAGAGTTGAATATTATGAAATGGAAAATGACTGCACGTGATGTGCTGGCCAGAACAGGACCCGGGTCTTGATACAGTCCGGTCGGTCGTAACAAGTAAGGAGGGATTGAGATTAACCAGCCATATCTACAAGAGGACAGATTCAACCTTTTAAACCAGCCATATCTACAAGAGGACAGATTCAACCTTTTAAACCAGCCATGTCTACAGGAGGACAGATTCAACCTTTTAAACCAGCCACGTCTACAGGAGGACAGATTAAACCTTTTAAACCAGCCATGTCTACAAGAGGACAGATTCAACCTTTTAAACCAGCCATGTCTACAGGAGGACAGATTCAACCTTTTAAACCAGCCACGTCTACAGGAGGACAGATTCAACCTTTTAAACCAGCCATGTCTACAGGAGGACAGATTAAACCTTTTAAACCAGCCACGTCTACAGGAGGACAGATTCAACCTTTTAAACCAGTCATGTCTACAGGAGGACAGATTAAACCTTTTAAACCAGCCATGTCTACAGGAGGACAGATTAAACCTTTTAAACCAGCCATGTCTACAGGAGGACAGATTCAACCTTTTAAACCAGCCATGTCTACAGGAGGACAGATTAAACATTTTAAACCAGCCACGTCTACAGGAGGACTGATTAAACCTTTTAAACTAGCCATGTCTACAGGAGGACAGATTAAACCTTTTAAACCAGCCACGTCTACAGGAGGACAGATTAAACCTTTTAAACCAGCCATGTCTACAGGAGGACAGATTAAACCTTTTAAACCAGCCATGTCTACAGGAGGACAGATTAAACCTTTTAAACCAGCCACGTCTACAGGAGGAAAAATTAAACATTTTAAACCAGCCATGTCTACAGGAGGACAGATTAAACCTTTTAAACCAGCCACATCTACAGGAGGACAGATTCAACCTTTTAAACCAGCCACGTCTACAGGAGGAAAAATTAAACATTTTAAACCAGCCACGTCTACAGGAGGACAGATTCAACCTTTTAAACCAGCCATGTCTACAGGAGGACAGATTCAACCTTTTAAACCAGCCATGTCTACAGGAGGACAGATTAAACCTTTTAAACCAGCCATGTCTACAGGAGGACAGATTAAACCTTTTAAACCAGCCATGTCTACAGGAAGAATGATTAAACCTTTTAAACCAGCCACGTCTACAGGAGGACAGATTTACCTTTTAAACCAGCCACGTCTACAGGAGGACAGATTAAACCTTTTAAACCAGCCATGTCTACAGGAGGATAGATTCAACCTTTTAAACCAGCCATATCTACAGGAGGATAGATTCAACCTTTTAAACCAGCCATGTCTACAAGAGGATAGATTCAACCTTTTAAACCAGCCATATCTACAGGAGGACAGATTAAACCTTTTAAACCAGCCATGTCTACAGGAAGAATGATTAAACCTTTTAAACCAGCCATGTCTACAGGAGGACAGACGAAACCTTTTAAACCAGCCACGTCTACAGGAGGACAGATTAAACCTTTTAAACCAGCCACGTCTACAGGAGGACAGATTAAACCTTTTAAACCAGCCATGTCTACAGGAGGACAGATTAAACCTTTTAAACCAGCCATGTCTACAGGAGGACAGATTAAACGTTTTAAAACGTTTTAAACCAGCCCGGGTCCTGTGGTCCTCTGTAGCTCAGCTGGTAGAGCACGGCGCTTGTAACGCCAAGGTAGTGGGTTCGATCCCCGGGACCACCCATACACAAAAATGTATGCACGCATGACTGTAAGTCGCTTTGGATAAAAGCGTCTGCTAAATGGCATATTATTATTTTTATTATTATGTCTACAGGAGGACTAAATAAACCTTTTAAAACAGCCACGTCTACAGGAGGAAAGACTAAACTGTTTTTACATGCTTTACATTTTACGTCTCAGAGCTGACAGCCCTCTGTTTCAAGATAGACTGGTAGGGAGTACCTGAAAGATTCCACTGATGATCTGAGTCTCAGACTATGGTTGATCTCAGCGCAGAACTAGCTTCAAATACTATTTGAAATGATTTAAAATACTTTAACTGGGCTTGATCGAGCTTGCCTGGCGCATTGGAACCAATTGAATAATCCCAAAACTGCAAACTCTGCCTACAGTGCTTTCAGAAAGTATTCATACCCACTGACTTTTTCCACATTTTGTTTTGTTACAGCCGGAATTGAAAATGGATTAAATTGAGATGTTTTGTCACTGGCTCTAACATAATACCCCATAATGTCAAAGTGGAATTATGTTTTTCAAAAGTTTTACAAATTAATTAAAATGAAAAGCTGAAATGTCTTGAGTCAATAAGTATTCAACCCTTTTCTTATGGCAAGCCAAAATACTGTAAGTTCAGGAGTAAAAATGTGGTTAACAACTCAGTCTGTGCATGGACTCAGTCTGTGTGCAATAATAATGTTTTACATGATTTTTGAATGTCTGCCTCATCTCTGTACCCCACACATACAATTATCTGTAAGGTCCCTCAGTCGAGCAGTGAATTTCAAACACAAATTCAACCACAAAGACTGAGGCTACGGCTGAGGACAGGAACAAGTAGAAGAAGTCCCGTTACGATCTCCGCAGAGTCATCAAACCAGCAAAAGGACAATATAGGAACAAGGTGGAATCATATTACACAGCCTGACTCATGTGGGAGGGGCTATAGTCCATTATGGATTACAAAGGAAGACCCAGCCGTGATCTGTCCAATGATGCCTCTCTACCAGACAAACTCCTGACAATAACAACATCGTGCCAGGTCTGAGGGCCGTCACCGACCCAGAGGATTGGGTGATCTCGCTCTCCGAGGCCGACGTGAGAAAGGTCTTCAATCAGGTCAACGCCCGCAAAGCCGGGGGCCCGACAGTATTCCAGGGCGTGTTCTCAGAGCATGCGCAGAACAGCTGTCAGGCGTATTCACGGTCATTTTCAACCTCTCCTTGTCCCAGTCTGTAATCCCCACGTTTTAAGATGACCACCATCATTCCTGTTCCCACGAACTGTAAGGCTTCATGCCACAATAACTACCGCCCTGTAGCACTCACATCTGTAATCATGAAGTGCTTTGAGAGGCTGGTTATGGCACACATCAACTCCACCATCCCAGACACCCTAGACCCACTCCGATTTGCATACCGCCCCAACAGATCCATTGATGACGCAATCTCAATTGCTCTCTACACTGCCCTCACCCACATTGATAAGAGGAATACTTATGTGAGAATGCTGTTCATTGACTACAGCTCAGCGTTCAACACCATTGTCCCCTCCAAGCTCGTCACCAAGCTTGGGACTCTGGGTCTGAACACCTCCCTCTGCCACTGGATCCTGGACTTCCTGATGGGCCGACCCCAGGTGGTGAGGGTAGGCAACATCACCTCCACCACGGGGGGCCCCTCAGGGGTGTGTGCTTAGTCCCCTCCTGTACTCCGTGGACTACAGGAAACGGGGGGGGAGAGCACGCCCCCATTCACATCGTCGGGGCCGCAGTGGAGCATGTCAAGAGCTTCAAGTTCCTCAGTGTCACTAAAGACTTCAAACGGTCCAAACACAGGCGCACAGTCGTGAAGAAGACGCAACAGCGCATCTTCCCCCTTAGCAGGTTAAACATTTTGACACGGGGGGGCCTTCAAATCCTCAAAAGGTTCTACAGCTGTACCATTGAGAGCATTTTGACTGGCTGCATCACTGCCTGGTATGGCAATAGCACCGCCCTTGATAGCATGGCGCTACAGAAGGTGGTGCGGACAGCCCAGTACATCACTGGGGCCGAGCTCCCTGCCATCGAGGATCTCTATATCAGACGGTGTGAAGGGAAGATCAGGAAAATTGTTAAAGACTCCAGCCACCCAAGCCATAGACTATTCTCTCTGCTTCCGCCCGGCAAGCGGTACCGGTGCATCAAGACTGGCACCAACAGGCTCTTGAACAGCTTCTATTCCCAAGATGGCGTAGTAGTGCGGTCCTGTATTCTGTTGTGTCCTCGTGTAAATAGCCAGTTTCTTTAGTTTTTTGTATTTTTTCGTATATATTTCTCTATCTCACTTTCCATCCTTTAACTAAATATGATTTCCTGCAACCCGCCTCACCCATTGTGGAACGGATTCTATTATTTATTTATTTTTATCAAGAACCTACGTCTGAAACTAGCCAGCTAGCCAGCTAACTAGCTACTTGCTATTAGGCACCGTTAGCAGTCTTCACCACTGTCCATGGCCTGCACTACCTACCAGCCAGCTCTAGCCTGGACAATTATCGGACAGTCTGCACAGCGTGCTATCGACCCAGAGCATATCGGATTTTCTGCCAGAATCACTGAATCGCTGGACCTTAACACCGGACCATCGCAACTAGGTAGCTGCAACCGACTGGCTGTTGTTGGCTAATCACCATTGTCCCGATGTACCAGTTAGCCTTGAGCTAGCCTCGAGCCAGGTCCATCTCCCGGCTATCTACCTCTCTGTCAACCGGACGGGACCCCCTAGTGTCGACACGGAGCCCTGCCGATCCATCACGACTGGTCTGCCGACGTAATCATCTGATGTGGTTTCAACAGGCTTCCTGTTGCGACGACCACGAAGATCCATCTGCTAGCCCCGGCCCGCTAGCACGCGCAATCAACAGCCGTGCCTCCTGCTCGCCTGTGCTTTAGCAGCCTACGATCTGCTCCCGGACTTACTTAGTGCTGTTCACTGGACCTTATGATCACTCAGCTACACAGCTAATGCCTGCTGGACTGTTCCTTTACACAGGACCCCATCCTGTTTATCTGTTTAGCCTCAGCCCAAACTTTCGTCACCATTACCAGTTGTTGTCTTAGCCCTCTCGAATAACACCTGTGATTGCGTTATGCCTCTCTCCCATGTCAATATGCCTAGCCTATTGCTGTTTGGGTTAGTTCTTATTATACAATTTCACTGTAGAGCCCCAAGTTCCGCTCAACCAGCCTCAGAGAGCTCCTTTGTCCCACCCCCCATACACGCGGGACCGGCTCAATTGGTACCTCCAGTGATGCTATCTCTTTCATAGTTACCCAATGCTTAGGTGTACCTCCACTGTACTCATATCCTTCCATATCCTTGTCTGTACAAAATGCCCTGAATCTATTCTACAATGCCCGGAAATCTGCCCCATTTATTCTCTGTACCCAACGCACTAGAAGACCAGTTCTTAAAGCCTTTAGCCGTATCCTTATTCTATTCCTACTCTGTTCCTCTGGTGATGTAGAGGTTAACCCAGGCCCTGTAGCCCCCAGTATCACTCCTACCCCCCAGGCGCTATTATTTGTTGACTTCTGTAACCGTAAAAGCCTTGGTTTCTTGCATGTTAACATCAGAAGCCTCCTCCCCAAGTTTGAGTTATTCACTGCGTTAGCACACTCTGCCAACCCTGATGTTCTAGCAGTGTCTGAATCTTGGCTTAGGAAGGCCACCAAAAATTCAGCAATGTCCACCCCAAACTACAACATTTTCCATCTAGATAGAACTGCCAAAGGGGGCAGAGTTGCAATCTACTCTAGAGATTTACATTTTAGCAGACGCTCTTATCCAGAGCGACTTACAGTTAGTGAGTGCATACATTATTATTTTTAATTTTTTTCATACTGGCCCCCCGTGGGAATCGAACCCACAACCCTGCCGTTGCAAACGCCATGCTCTACCAACTGAGCTACATCCCTGCCGGCCATTCCCTCCCCTACCCTGGACGAATTGTGCGCCGCCCCATGGGTCTCCCGGTCGCGGCTGGCTACGACAGAGCCTGGATTCGAACCAGGATCTCTAGTGGCACAGCTAGCACTGCGCTGCAGTGCCTTAGACCACCGCGCCACTCGGGAGATGTGAGATGAGATAGCCTGCAGAGCTCTATCATACTATCCAGGTCTGTGCCCAAACAGTTTGAGCTTCTACTTCTAAAAATCCACCTTTCCAGAAATAAGTCTCTCACTGTTGCCGCTTGCTACAGACCCCCCTCAGCCCCCAGTTGTGCCCTGGACACCATATGTGAATTGCTTGCCCCCCATCTATTGTCACGACTTCCGCCGAGGCTGCCTCCCCTCCTTGTTCGGGCAGGCCACTGCCGCTCCTATATTCATCATTCCATTTGTCTTGTCTTGTCATTACACACCTGGCTCTTATCCTCTCGTTAGTCCGTGTATAAGTGTTCCCTCTGCCCCCTTGTCCTTGTGGGTGATTGTTTAATTGTGAGAGTAGCTCCACCGAGCTACACTACTCATTGCCTGCGTCCGTAATGGGTCCGCGGTCAAACGACCACCCCTCATCACTGTCAAACGCTCCCTAAAACACTTCAGCGAGCAGGCATTTCTAATTGACCTGGCCCGGTTATCCTGGATGGATATTGACCTCATTCCATCAGTAGAGGATGCCTGGATGTTCTTCAAAAGTGCTTTCCTCTCCATCTTAAATAAACATGCCCCATTCAAAAAATTCAGAACTAAGAACAGATATAGCCCCTGGTTCACTCCAGACTTGACTGCCCTTGACCAGCACAAAAACATCCTGTGGCGTACTGCATTAGCATCGAACAGCCCCCGCGATATGCAACTTTTCAGGGAAGTCAGGAACCAATATACACAATCAGTTAGGAAAGCAAAGGCTAGCTTTTTCAAACAGACATTTGAATCCTGTAGCACTAACTCCAAAAGGTTTTGGGACACTGTAAAGTCCATGGAGAATAAGAGCACCTCCTCCCAGCTACCCACTGCACTGAGGCTAGGAAACACTGTCACCACCGATGAATCTACGATAATCGAGAATTTCAATAAGCATTTTGCTACGGCTGGCCATGCTTTCCACCTGGCTACCCCTACCCCGGCCACCAGCTCTGCACCCTCCGCTGCAACTTGCCCCCCATGCCCCCCATGCCCCCCCCCCCCCCCCGCTTCTCCTTCACCCAAATTCAGATAGCTGATGTCCTGAAAGAGCTGCTACTAAATCTGGACCTCTACAAATCAGCTTGACTAGACAATCTGGACCCTTTCTTTCTAAAATTAGCTGCCGAAATTGTCGCAACCCCTATTACTAGCCTGTTCAACCTCTCTTTCGTATCGTCTGAGATCCCCAGTGATTGGAAAGCTGACGCGGTCATCCCCCTCTTCAAAGGTGGTGACACTCTAGATCCAAACTGTTACAGACCTATATCCATCCTGCCCTGCCTTTCGAAAGTATTTGAAAGCCAAGTTAACAAACAGATCACCGACCATTTCGAATCCCACCGTACCTTCTCCGCTATGCAATCTGGTTTCCGAGCTGGTCATGGGTGCACCTCAGCCACGCTCAAGGTCCTAAATGATATAATAACCGCGATCGATAAAAGACAGTACTGTGCAGCCGTCTTCATCGACCTGGCCAAGGCTTTTGACTCTGTCAATCACTGCATTCTTATTGGCAGACTAAATAGCCTTGGTTTCTCAAATGACTGCCTCGCCTGGTTCACCAACTACTTCTCAGATATAGTTCAATGTGTCAAATCGGAGGGCCTGTTGTCTGGACCTCTGGCAGTCTCTATGGGGGTGCCACAGGGTTCAATTCTCGGGCCGACTCTATTCTCTGTGTATATCAATGATGTCGTTCTTGCTGCTGGTGACTCTTAGATCCACCTCTACGCAGACGACACCATTTTGTATACATCTGGCCCTTCATTGGACACTGTGTTAACAAACCTCCAAACGAGCTTCAATGCCATACAACACTCCTTCCGTAGCCTCCAACTGCTCTTAAACACAAGTAAAACTAAATGCATGCTCTTCAATCGAAAGCTGCTGGCACCCGCCCACCCGACTAGAATCACTACTCTCGACGGGTCTGACCTAGAGTATGTGGACAACTACAAATACCTAGGTGTCTGGTTAGACTGTAAACTCTCCTTCCAGACTCACATTAAGCATCTCCAATCCAAAGTTAAATCTAGAATCGGCTTCCTATTTCGCAACAAAGCCTCCTTCACTCATGCTGCTAAACATGCCCTCGTAAAACTGACTATCCTACCGATCCTTGACTTCGGCGATGTTATT
Source organism: Coregonus lavaretus (assembly GCF_964263955.1). Taxonomy (NCBI): domain Eukaryota; kingdom Metazoa; phylum Chordata; class Actinopteri; order Salmoniformes; family Salmonidae; genus Coregonus; species Coregonus lavaretus. The sequence continues at coordinate 8,735 of NW_028160280.1, read as the reverse complement.
TACAAAATAGCTTCCAATACTCTACTCAGCAAATTGGATGTAGTCTATCACAGTGCCATCCGTTTTGTCACCAAAGCCCCATATACTACCCACCATTGTGACCTGTACGCTCTCGTTGGCTGGCCCTCACTACATATTAGTCGCCAAACCCACTGGCTCCAGGTCATCTATAAATCACTTCTAGGCAAATCCCTGCCTTATCTTAGATCATTGGTCACCATAGCAACACCCACCCGTAGTATGCGTTCCAGCAGGTATATCTCACTGGTCATCCCCAAAACCAACACCTTCTTTGGCCGCCATTCCTTCCAGTTCTCTGCTGCAAATGATTGGAACGAACTGCAAAAATCTCTGAAGCTGGAGACACTTATCTCCCTCACTAACTTTAAGCATCAGTTGTCAGAGCAGCTTACCGATCACTGCACCTGTACACAGCCCATCTGTAATTAGCCCACCCAACTACCTCATCCCCATATTGTTATTTACATTGTTATTTATTTTGCTCATTTGCACCCCAGTATCTCTATTTGCACATACTCTTCTGCACATCTATCACTCCAGTGTTAATACTAAATAGTAATTATTTTGCACTATGGCCTATTTATTGCCTTACCTCCATAACTTACTACATTTGCACACACTGTATATAGATTTTCTATTGTGTTATTGACTGTACGTTTTGTTTTACCCCATATGTAACTCTGTGTTGTTGTTGTTTTTTCCGCACTGCTTTGCTTTATCTTGGCCAGGTTGCAGTTGTAAATGAGAACTTGTTCTCAACTGGCTTACCTGGTTAAATAAAGGTGAAAAATAAATAAATAAATAAAAATAAGACTGACAAATAGCTAACAAAATAGCTACACGGACTATCTGAGTTAACCTTGTATCTTTATTTACCTTTAATTTGTATTTTTGCACTGTCTCTATGCACACTCACAGGGCCCTACACACTCACAGGGCCCTACACACTCACAGGGCCCTACACACTCACAGGGCCCTACACACTCACAGGGCCATACACACTCACAGGGCCCTACACACTCACAGGGCCCTACACACTCACAGGGCCCTACACACTCACAGGGCCCTACACACTCACAGGGCCCTACACACTCACAGGGCCCTACACACTCACAGGGCCCTACACACTCACAGGGCCCTACACACTCACAGGGCCCTACACACTCACAGGGCCCTACACACTCACTGGGCCCTACACACTCACAGGGCCCTACACACTCACTGGGCCCTACACACTCACAGGGCCCTACACACTCACAGGGCCCTACACACTCACAGGGCCCTACACACTCACAGGGCCCTACACACTCACAGGGCCCTACACACTCACAGGGCCCTACACACTCACTGGGCCCTACACACTCACTGGGCCCTACACACTCACAGGGCCCTACACACTCACAGGGCCCTACACACTCACAGGGCCCTACACACTCACAGGGCCCTACACACTCACTGGGCCCTACACACTCACAGGGCCCTACACACTCACAGGGCCCTACACACTCACTGGGCCCTACACACTCACAGGGCCCTACACACTCACAGGGCCCTACACACTCACAGGGCCCTACACACTCACAGGGCCCTACACACTCACTGGGCCCTACACACTCACTGGGCCCTACACACTCACAGGGCCCTACACACTCACAGGGACCTACACACTCACTGGGCCCTACACACTCACAGGGCCCTACACACTCACTGGGCCCTACACACTCACAGGGCCCTACACACTCACAGGGCCCTACACACTCACAGGGCCCTACACACTCACAGGGCCCTACACACTCACAGGGCCCTACACACTCACAGGGCCCTACACACTCACTGGGCCCTACACACTCACAGGGCCCTACACACTCACAGGGCCCTACACACTCACTGGGCCCTACACACTCACAGGGCCCTACACACTCACTGTCACTCCAACACACAAACACACATAACATGCACTTACATGTATACTGACTCTACACACCCGCACACCCACTCACACACAAGCTGTTGCTGCTCTGTTTATCTTATATCCTGTTGCCTAGTCACCTGACCCCTATACACATCTACCTCCATCACTCCAGTATCCCTGCACATTGCACATATGGTATTGGAACTGACCCTGTATATAGTATGCTTACCCCTATACATATCTACCTCCATCACTCCAGTATCCCTGCACATTGTAAATATGGTATTGGAACTGACCCTGTATATAGTCACCTTACCCCTATACACATCTACCTCCATCACTCCAGTATCCCTGCACATTGCACATATGGTATTGGAACTGACCCTGTATATAGTATGCTTACCCCTATACATATCTACCTCCATCACTCCAGTATCCCTGCACATTGCACATATGGTATTGGAACTGACCCTGTATATAGTCACCTTACCCCTATACATATCTACCTCCATCACTCCAGTATCCCTGCACATTGTAAATATGGTATTGGAACTGACCCTGTATATAGTATGCTTACTTACTTATTGTGTTCTTTAGATGTATTCTTATTTATCGTGTGTTTTTTTTTAGTATTACATTGATATTGATTACTGCATTGTTGCGTTTTGAGTTTGCAAGAAAGGCATTTCACTGTACTTGTGCATGTGACATTAAAACTTGAAACTTGATAGACCAGGAAGGTTTTCCAATGCAAAGAAGGGCACCTATTGGTAGATTGGTACATTGAATATACCTTTGAGCATGGTGAAGTTATTAATTACACTTTGGATGGTTTATCAATACACCCAATCACTACAAATATTCAGGCATCCTTCCTAACTCAGTTGCCGGAGAGGAAGGAAATTGCTCAGGGATTTCACCATGAGACCAATGGTGACTTTAAAACAGTTACAGAGTTTAATGGCTGTGATTGGAGAAAACTGAGGATATATCAACAACATTGTAGTTACTCCACAAAACGTACCTAATTGACAGAGTGAAAAGAAGGAAGCCTGTACAGAATAAAAAATATTCCAAAACATGCATCCTGTTTGCAACAAGGCACTAAAGTAATACTGCTAAAAATGTGGCAAATAAATGTACTTTGTCATGAATACAAAGTGTTATATTTGGGGCATATTCAATACAACACATCACTGAGTACCACTCTCCATATTTTCAAGCATAGTAGTGGCTGCATCATGTTATGGGTATGCTTGTAATCCTTAAGGACTGGGGAGTTTTTCAGGATAAAAAATAAACCTAATGGAGTCAAGCACAGGCAAAATCCTAGAGGAAAACCTGGTTCAGTCTGCTTTCTACCAGACACTGGGAGATGAACTCACCTTTCAGCAGGACAATAACCTAAAACACAAGGCCAAATCTACACTGGAGTTGCTTACCAAGAAGACAGTGAATGTTCCTGAGTTGCCGAGTTACAGTTTTGACTTAAATCTACTTGAAAATCTCTAGCAAGACCTGTCTAGCAATGATCAACAACCAATTCGACAGAGCTTGAAGAGTTTTGAAAATAATAATGGGCAAATGTTTCACAATCCAGGTGTGGAAATCTCTCAGAGACTTACCCAGAAAGACTCACAGCTGTAATCGCTGCCAAAGGTGCTTCTACAACATATTGACTCAGGGGAGTGATACTTATGTACTATAAATAAGATATTTCTGTATTTTATTTTCAATACATTTGCAAAAATGTCTAAAAACTTGTTTTCACTTTGTCATTATGGGGTATTGTGCGTAGATGAGTAAGAATTTTTGTATATTTAACCGATTTTGAATTCAGACTGTAACACAACCAAAAGTGGAATAAGTCAAGGGGTATGAATACTTTCTGAAGACATTGTACGTGTCACTCCAGGCAGGCTACAGCAAACGATAAAAGTATTTCAAATACTATTTGCACCCAGGTCGGACAGAGAGCATCTGAAAGATTCCACCGACGACATCGGTCTCTGACTGAGTGACTTCACCGTTAGCATTCTGTCTGGAGTCCCTGTTGCAGTGCTAGTTATTTCTGTTCTGTTATCTAGGCCGTCCAATGCTATGTTGTTGAGAGACAGGGGCTGCGTCCCCAAACGGCACCCTATTCCCTACATAGTGCACTAATTTTGACCAGAGACGTGCCATTTGGGACTTAATCAGGGTTCAGTGACAGGAGATCTGATGCTAATCACATGTAGTCATGCCCCTGTCTTCCAGAAATATGACAGAGAAATATTACACACTCAAGTCAGTAGCCTGGTCCCAGATCTGTGTTTGCTGTCTTGCCAACTCTTATGGTCATTGATCTGGGACCAGGCTATCAAGCCAGAGTACAGGCTTTGAGTGTCCTTTCTTTCAACATTGATTAAATTTTCACTTGACCAGAAATGCCAACTGATCTAGCAGCAAAGCCATAATACCAGTTGTTATGCCCTTTGGATAGCAGTTCTTTGTTCAAACATAACATAAAATATGAAATATTAAGTTGTGTGGCAGTTTCGTTAAGTAGAACGAGGAAACCCGGTACAGATGTTTGAAACAAGGCCTCAGCAATGATCGAAAGGACATGTCGACATGAAATCCATACCCTTCTCAAATTCACTATATATTTCCCTCTAGGGCTATAAATCCTCTTGACGACACAATGCAAGAGGATGGGAATCAGAATAAGAATGTTTTTATGTCATGTATTACCTAAGTTATGACGTGTGAATACGACATCTCGTGCTAGACACAAGGACAACAGTGTCTGTTTACATTGAGAGCACTGGACCAGAGACAGGGGTAGGGGAATCACTCACTCTTCCATTCTTCCACTCTTCTTCTACATGATGTGAACTAGGTCTGGGACGATACCAGTATCGCCACACTCTTTAGTATCGTGGAAAGGAAACAAAACACGAAGCGGAGTTAACTTCTTTAGGGAAACAGCCCTAATGTTGGAAACAATCATCATTATGTTGTCATCCAGAGTCACATTTATTTATTTTCCAAGCTATAGCACACAACATTTTACATACAGCAGGATTTAAAGGACAAAAGAGTTTGATCTGCTTCGTGCTTTCCTTATTGCCATGGAAAGAAATTGCAATACTGGTATCGTCCCGGTCCTAATGTGGATCCATGTACACATATAATACCAGTTGTCTTTGATGTAGCACTGAGGAGCATGTTTCTGCCACTGTTACTCTGTCTGATGTTTCTGCCAATAAGCCTGGTGCTTTGATGGACTAGAGAGGGACTGGGGAGTAATTAAGGGGATTCATGGTCATATGGGTCTAGGATAGCTGGGGTCATATGGGTCTAGGATAGCTGGGGTCATATGGGTCTAGGATAGCTGGGATCATATGGGTCTAGGATAGCTGGGGTCATATGGGTCTAGGATAGCTGGGGTCATATGGGTCTAGGATAGCTGTAGTCATATGGGTCTAGGATAGCTGGGGTCATATGGGTCTAGGATAGCTGGGGTCATATGGGTCTAGGATAGCTGGGGTCATATGGGTCTAGGATAGCTGGGGTCATATGGGTCTAGGATAGCTGTAGTCATATGGGTCTAGGATAGCTGGGGTCATATGGGTCTAGGATAGCTGGGATCATATGTTCTAGGATAGCTGGGGTCATATGGGTCTAGGATAGCTGGGGTCATATGGGTCTAGGATAGCTGTTGTCATATGGGTCTAGGATAGCTGGGGTCATATGGGTCTAGGATAGCTGGGGTCATATGGGTCTAGGATAGCTGGGGTCATATGGGTCTAGGATAGCTGGGGTCATATGGGTCTAGGATAGCTGGGGTCATATGGGTCTAGGATAGCTGGGGTCATATGGGTCTATGATAGCTGGGGTCATATGGGTCTAGGATAGCTGGGGTCATATGGGTCTAGGATAGCTGGGGTCATATGGGTCTAGGATAGCTGGGGTCATATGGGTCTAGGATAGCTGGGGTCATATGGGTCTAGGATAGCTGGGGTCATATGGGTCTAGGATAGCTGGGGTCATATGGGTCTAGGATAGCTGGGGTCATATGGGTCTAGGATAGCTGGGGTCATATGGGTCTAGGATGGCTGGGGTCATATGGGTCTAGGATAGCTGGGGTCATATGGGTCTAGGATAGCTGGGGTCATATGGGTCTAGGATAGCTGGGGTCATATGGGTCTAGGATAGCTGGGGTCATATGGGTCTAGGATAGCTGTAGTCATATGGGTCTATGATAGCTGGGGTCATATGGGTCTAGGATAGCTGTAGTCATATGGGTCTAGGATAGCTGGGGTCATATGGGTCTAGGATAGCTGGGGTCATATGGATCTAGGATAGCTGGGGTCATATGGGTCTATGATAGCTGGGGTCATATGGGTCTAGGATAGCTGTTGTCATATGGGTCTAGGATAGCTGGGGTCATATGGGTCTAGGATAGCTGGGGTCATATGAGTCTAGGATAGCTGTAGTCATATGGGTCTAGGATAGCTGTTGTCATATGGGTCTAGGATAGCTGGGGTCATATGGGTCTAGGATAGCTGGGGTCATATGGGTCTAGGATAGCTGGGGTCATATGGGTCTATGATAGCTGGGATCATATGGGTCTAGGATAGCTGTTGTCATATGGGTCTAGGATAGCTGGGGTCATATGGGTCTAGGATAGCTGTTGTCATATGGGTCTAGGATAGCTGGGGTCATATGGGTCTAGGATAGCTGGGGTCATATGGGTCTAGGATAGCTGGGGTCATATGGGTCTAGGATAGCTGTAGTCATATGGGTCTAGGATAGCTGGGGTCATATTGGTCTAGGATAGCTGTTGTCATATGGGTCTATGATAGCTGGGGTCATATGGGTCTAGGATAGCTGTTGTCATATGGGTCTAGGATAGCTGGGGTCATATGGGTCTAGGATAGCTGGGGTCATATGGGTCTAGGATAGCTGGGGTCATATGGGTCTAGGATAGCTGGGGTCATATGGGTCTAGGATAGCTGGGGTCATATGGGTCTAGGATAGCTGGGGTCATATGGGTCTAGGATAGCTGGGGTCATATGGGTCTAGGATGGCTGGGGTCATATGGGTCTAGGATAGCTGGGGTCATATGGGTCTAGGATAGCTGGGGTCATATGGGTCTAGGATAGCTGGGGTCATATGGGTCTAGGATAGCTGGGGTCATATGGGTCTAGGATAGCTGGGGTCATATGGGTCTAGGATAGCTGGGGTCATATGGGTCTAGGATAGCTGGGGTCATATGGGTCTAGGATAGCTGGGGTCATATGGGTCTAGGATAGCTGGGGTCATATGGGTCTAGGATAGCTGTTGTCATATGGGTCTAGGATAGCTGTAGTCATATGGGTCTAGGATAGCTGTTGTCATATGGGTCTAGGATAGCTGGGGTCATATGGGTCTAGGATAGCTGTTGTCATATGGATCTAGGATAGCTGGGGTCATATGGGTCTATGATAGCTGGGGTCATATGGGTCTAGGATAGCTGTTGTCATATGGGTCTAGGATAGCTGGGGTCATATGGGTCTAGGATAGCTGGGGTCATATGGGTCTAGGATAGCTGTAGTCATATGGGTCTAGGATAGCTGTTGTCATATGGGTCTAGGATAGCTGGGGTCATATGGGTCTAGGATAGCTGTTGTCATATGGGTCTAGGATAGCTGGGGTCATATGGGTCTATGATAGCTGGGGTCATATGGGTCTAGGATAGCTGGGGTCATATGGGTCTAGGATAGCTGGGGTCATATGGGTCTAGGATAGCTGTTGTCATATGGGTCTATGATAGCTGGGGTCATATGGGTCTAGGATAGCTGGGGTCATATGGGTCTAGGATAGCTGGGGTCATATGGGTCTAGGATAGCTGGGGTCATATGGGTCTAGGATAGCTGGGGTCATATGGGTCTAGGATAGCTGGGGTCATATGGGTCTAGGATAGCTGGGGTCATATGGGTCTAGGATGGCTGGGGTCATATGGGTCTAGGATAGCTGGGGTCATATGGGTCTAGGATAGCTGTAGTCATATGGGTCTAGGATAGCTGGGGTCATATGGGTCTAGGATAGCTGGGGTCATATGGGTCTAGGATAGCTGGGGTCATATGGGTCTAGGATAGCTGTAGTCATATGGGTCTAGGATAGCTGGGGTCATATGGGTCTAGGATAGCTGGGGTCATATGGGTCTAGGATAGCTGGGGTCATATGTTCTAGGATAGCTGGGGTCATATGGGTCTAGGATAGCTGGGGTCATATGGGTCTAGGATAGCTGTTGTCATATGGGTCTAGGATAGCTGGGGTCATATGGGTCTAGGATAGCTTTGTGAGGTACGGGTGGATGGAGGGATGTTGATGTACATGAGAGTTATGAAGGGAACTCCTATAGAACCACACCTGTAGCTTGCAGAGCCCCCTGTTCATTTATAATCACATCATGTTGTTTTGTACGAAGGTCTTTGATTCCCACCGAGGATATGATGTTGCTTTTGATTTCCTTTGAAGAGACGGCCCTCCTAAAAGAGTTAATATAACCTCACCAATAATTACATTATAGAATCAATCTATATCCCTCGTTCACAAACATCTCCTCTCCAGTACATAACCAAGGCTTGGTTTGGACTCTGATGGGAGGGTTAACCACACATGTTCCATTGGGAACAGGCACAGCGCGGCACGCACAACCATCTTGCTAAGAGCCTGCCAGAGCACAAGGGAATATCTGTCCAACGAGCGGTGAGATGGTTAGATGCTGTTTGACTGCTGGTTATTTTGGAAAAGCCACTGCAGAGAGACAGGG
>NW_028160281.1:5000-30980 GCF_964263955.1 Coregonus lavaretus | reverse complement strand
GTCCCCCATGACCCCCAACCTTCTCCCTCCTCCTCATGTCCCCCATGACCCCCAACCTTCTCCCACCCTCCTCACGTCCCCCATCATGACCCCCAACCTTCTCCCTCCTCCTCATGTCCCCCATGACCCCCAACCTTCTCCCTCCTCCTCATGTCCCCCCATGACCCCCAACCTTCTCCCTCCTCCTCATGTCCCCATCACCCCCAACCTTCTCCCTCCTCCTCATGTCCCCCATCACCCCCAACCTTCTCCCTCCTCCTCACGTCCCCCATCACCCCCAACCTTCTCCCTCCTCCTCATGACCCCCATGACCCCCAACCTTCTCCCTCCTCCTCACGTCCCCATGACCCCCAACCTTCTCCCTCCTCCTCATGTCCCCCATGACCCCCAACCTTCTCCCTCCTCCTCATGTCCCCCATGACCCCCAACCTTCTCCCTCCTCCTCACGTCCCCCATGACCCCCAACCTTCTCCCTCCTCCTCATGACCCCCATGACCCCCAACCTTCTCCCTCCTCCTCACGTCCCCATGACCCCCAACCTTCTCCCTCCTCCTCACGTCCCCCATGACCCCCAACCTTCTCCCTCCTCTCATGTCCCCCATGACCCCCAACCTTCTCCCTCCTCCTCACGTCCCCCATGACCCCAACCTTCTCCCTCCTCCTCATGTCCCCATGACCCCAACCTTCTTCCTCCTCCTCACGTCCCCCATGACCCCCAACCTTCTCCCTCCTCCTCATGTCCCCATGACCCCCAACCTTCTCCCTCCTCCTCACGTCCCCCATGACCCCCAACCTTCTCCCTCCTCCTCATGTCCCCCATGACCCCCAACCTTCTCCCTCCTCCTCATGTCCCCCATGACCCCCAACCTTCTCCCTCCTCCTCATGTCCCCCATGACCCCCAACCTTCTCCCTCCTCCTCATGTCCCCCATGACCCCCAACCTTCTCCCTCCTCCTCATGTCCCCCATGACCCCCAACCTTCTCCCTCCTCCTCACGTCCCCCATGACCCCCAACCTTCTCCCTCCTCCTCATGTCCCCCATGACCCCCAAACTTCTCCCTCCTCCTCATGTCCCCCATGACCCCAACCTTCTCCCTCCTCCTCATGTCCCCATGACCTCCAACCCACACACCTTCCCACCCCAATTACCCCAACTACACACACACACCTTCCCACCCCAATTACCCCAACTACACACACACACCTTCCCACCCCAATTACCCCAATTACACATACACACCTTCCCACCCCAATTACACACACACACACCTTCCCACCCAACTACACACACACACCTTCCCACCCCAATTACCCCAATTACACACACACACCTTCCCACCCCAATTACCCCAATTACACACATAAACCTTCCCACCCCAATTACACATACACACCTTCCCACCCCAATTACACACAAACACCTTCCCACCCCAATACACACACACACCTTCCCACCCCAATTACACACACACACATACACACCTTCCCACCCCAATTACACACACACACCTTCCCACCCCAATTACACACACACACCTTCCCACCCCAATTACACACACACACATACACACCTTCCCACCCCAATTACACACACACACCTTCCCACCCCAATTACACACACACATCTTCCCACCCCAATTACACACACACACCTTCCCACCCCAATTACACACACACACATACACACCTTCCCACCCCAATTACACACACACACACACACACACACACACCTTCCCACCCCAATTACACACACACACACCTTCCCACCCCAATTACACACACACACCTTCCCACCCCAATTACACACACACACATACACACCTTCCCACCCCAATTACACACATACACACACACACACACCTTCCCACCCCAATTACACACACACACCTTCCCACCCCAATTACACACACACACACACCTTCCCACCCCAATTACACACACACACCTTCCCACCCCAATTACACACACACACCTTCCCACCCCAATTACACACACACACCTTCCCACCACAATTACACACACACACCTTCCCACCCCAATTACACACACACACACACACCTTCCCACCCCAATTACACACACACACCTTCCCACCCCAATTACACACACACACCTTCCCACCCCAATTACACACACACACACACACACCTTCCCACCCCAATTACACACACACACCTTCCCACCCCAATTACACACACACACACACACACCTTCCCACCCCAATTACACACACACACCTTCCCACCCCAATTACACACACACACCTTCCCACCCCAATTACACACACACACACACACACCTTCCCACCCCAATTACACACACACACCTTCCCACCCCAATTACACACACACCTTCCCACCCCAATTACACACACACACACCTTCCCACCCCAACTACACACACACACCTTCCCACCCCAATTACCCCAATTACACACACACACCTTCCCACCCCAATTACCCCAATTACACACATAAACCTTCCCACCCCAATTACACATACACACCTTCCCACCCCAATTACACACAAACACCTTCCCACCCCAATTACACACACACACCTTCCCACCCCAATTACACACACACACATACACACCTTCCCACCCCAATTACACACACACACCTTCCCACCCCAATTACACACACACACCTTCCCACCCCAATTACACACACACACATACACACCTTCCCACCCCAATTACACACACACACCTTCCCACCCCAATTACACACACACACCTTCCCACCCCAATTACACACACACACCTTCCCACCCCAATTACACACACACACATACACACCTTCCCACCCCAATTACACACACACACACACACACCTTCCCACCCCAATTACACACACACACCTTCCCACCCCAATTACACACACACACCTTCCCACCCCAATTACACACACACACATACACACCTTCCCACCCCAATTACACACACACACACACACACACCTTCCCACCCCAATTACACACACACACCTTCCCACCCCAATTTCACACACACACACACCTTCCCACCCCAATTACACACACACACCTTCCCACCCCAATTACACACACACACCTTCCCACCCCAATTACACACACACACCTTCCCACCCCAATTACACACACACACCTTCCCACCCCAATTACACACACACACACACCTTCCCACCCCAATTACACACACACACCTTCCCACCCCAATTACACACACACACCTTCCCACCCCAATTACACACACACACACACCTTCCCACCCCAATTACACACACACACTTTCCCACCCCAATTACACACACACACACACACCTTCCCACCCCAATTACACACACACACCTTCCCACCCCAATTACACACACACACCTTCCCACCCCAATTACACACACACCTTCCCACTCCAATTACACACACACACCTTCCCACTCCAATTACACACACACACCTTCCCACACCAATTACACACACACACCTTCCCACCCCAATTACACACATACACCTTCCCACCCCAATTACACACACACATCTTCCCACGCCAATTACACAGGAAAGGCACGTCTGTGGCTGTTAAAAGTTGTCTGGTGTGGTTCTGTTTAAAGGGTTCTGGTGTGGTTCTGTTTAAAGGGTTCTGGTGTGGTTCTGTTTAAAGGGTTCTGGTGTGGTTCTGTTTAAAGGGTTCTGGTGTGGTTCTGTTTAAAGGGTTCTGTTAAAATGCAGTCAAAGGGAAAGTGTCACAAATGGAACCCTATCCCCTTCATAGTGCACTACTGTTGACAAGAACCCTATGGGGGAATAGGGTGCCATTTGTTATAAAAATCCTCTAACTTTCACAGTAGCATCACTCTGTCTCTGTCTTCCAAGGTCAACAAACAAGAACTACTGCTGCATTAGTGGCCAACTGAGACCAGAGATACTACAGAGATCCTATTAAATGACTTCTGGTAAAGAAAAACGACAGCCAATAGCTGAAAGCACTTGAAAAAGCCCTATAGTTATCCTGTGTTGTTCACAGGCAAAATGTATTCTATTCCTTGAAAGAGAGGAGGGCAGAGGAGAGAGGAGAGGAGAGAAGGAGAGAGGAGAGAGGAGAGGAGAGGAGAGGAGAGGAGAGGAGAGGAGAGGAGAGGAGAGAGGAGAGAGGAGGGGAGAGGAGAAGAAAGGAGGAGAGAGGAGAGAAGGAGAGAGGAGAGAGGAGAGGAGAGGAGAGGAGAGGAGAGGAGAGGAGAGGAGAGGAGAGGAGAGGAGAGTTTATATAACAGCCTGGATCCTAGTCCAGCAGTTTGTCTCCGGCTAGTCTGTTTGTTATCGTTTGTCGTGTCATCACTGTTACTCACAGCAGGAGAGAGGAGAGAGAGAAACACACTGCAGAGAGCGATAGGGAGAGAGAGAGATGGAGGGACTGAGGGAGAGAGGGAGAGAGCGAGATAGGGAGAGAGAGAGGCAGGAAGAGATAGGAGGGAGAAGTTGGAGAGAGGGAGGAGAGTGATAAGGGGAGAGGGGAAGAGAGATAGAGAGAGATGGAAAGAGTGAGGTAGAGCTAAGCTGTGTGTTTCTCTGTGTTTATCAGGGGGTTGTTTCTGTAGCTCTGCTAAGCTGTGTGTTTCTCTGTGTTTATCAGGGGGTTATTTCTGTAGCTCTGCTAAGCTGTGTGTTTCTCTGTGTTTATCAGGAGGTTATTTCTGTAGCTCTGCTAAGCTGTGTGTTTCTCTGTGTTTATCAGGGGGTTATTTCTGTAGCTCTGCTAAGCTGTGTGTTTCTCTGTGTTTATCAGGGGGTTATTTCTGTAGCACCGCTAAGCTGTGTGTTTCTCTGTGTTTATCAGGGGGTTATTTCTGTAGCCCTGCTAAGCTGTGTGTTTCTCTGTGTTTATCTGGGGGTTATTTCTGTAGCTCTGCTAAGCTGTGTGTTTCTCTGTGTTTATCAGGGGGTTATTTCTGTAGCCCTGCTAAGCTGTGTGTTTCTCTGTGTTTATCAGGGGGTTATTTCTGTAGCCCTGCTAAGCTGTGTGTTTCTCTGTGTTTATCAGGGGGTTATTTCTGTAGCTCTGCTAAGCTGTGTGTTTCTCTGTGTTTATCAGGGGGTTATTTCTGTAGCCCTGCTAAGCTGTGTGTTTCTCTGTGTTTATCAGGGGGTTATTTCTGTAGCTCTGCTAAGCTGTGTGTTTCTCTGTGTTTATCAGGGGGTTATTTCTGTAGCTCTGCTAAGCTGTGTGTTTCTCTGTGTTTATCAGGGGGTTATTTCTGTAGCTCTGCTAAGCTGTGTGTTTCTCTGTGTTTATCAGGGGGTTATTTCTGTAGCTCTGCTAAGCTGTGTGTTTCTCTGTGTTTATCAGGGGGTTATTTCTGTAGCTATGCTAAGCTGTGTGTTTCTCTGTGTTTATCAGGGGGTTATTTCTGTAGCTCTGCTAAGCTGTGTGTTTCTCTGTGTTTATCAGGGGGTTATTTCTGTAGCTCTGCTAAGCTGTGTGTTTCTCTGTGTTTATCAGGAGGTTATTTCTGTAGCTCTGCTAAGCTGTGTGTTTATCTGTGTTTATCAGGGGGTTATTTCTGTAGCTCTGCTAAGCTGTGTGTTTCTCTGTGTTTATCAGGAGGTTATTTCTGTAGCTCTGCTAAGCTGTGTGTTTATCTGTGTTTATCAGGGGGTTATTTCTGTAGCTCTGCTAAGCTGTGTGTTTCTCTGTGTTTATCAGGGGGTTATTTCTGTAGCACCGCTAAGCTGTGTGTTTCTCTGTGTTTATCAGGGGGTTATTTCTGTAGCTCTGCTAAGCTGTGTGTTTCTCTGTGTTTATCAGGGGGTTATTTCTGTAGCTATGCTAAGCTGTGTGTTTCTCTGTGTTTATCAGGAGGTTATTTCTGTAGCTCTGCTAAACTGTGTGTTTCTCTGTGTTTATCAGGGGGTTATTTCTGTAGCTCTGCTAAGCTGTGTGTTTCTCAGTGTTTATCAGGGGGTTATTTCTGTAGCTATGCTAAGCTGTGTGTTTCTCTGTGTTTATCAGGGGGTTATTTCTGTAGCTATGCTAAGCTGTGTGTTTCTCTGTGTTTATCAGGGGGTTATTTCTGTAGCTCTGCTAAGCTGTGTGTTTCTCTGTGTTTATCAGGGGGTTATTTCTGTAGCACCGCTAAGCTGTGTGTTTCTCTGTGTTTATCAGGGGGTTATTTCTGTAGCACCGCTAAGCTGTGTGTTTCTCTGTGTTTATCAGGGGGTTATTTCTGTAGCTCTGCTAAGCTGTGTGTTTCTCTGTGTTTATCAGGGGGTTATTTCTGTAGCTATGCTAAGCTGTGTGTTTCTCTGTGTTTATCAGGAGGTTATTTCTGTAGCTCTGCTAAACTGTGTGTTTCTCTGTGTTTATCAGGGGGTTATTTCTGTAGCTCTGCTAAACTGTGTGTTTCTCTGTGTTTATCAGGGGGTTATTTCTGTAGCTCTGCTAAGCTGTGTGTTTCTCAGTGTTTATCAGGGGGTTATTTCTGTAGCTATGCTAAGCTGTGTGTTTCTCTGTGTTTATCAGGGGGTTATTTCTGTAGCTATGCTAAGCTGTGTGTTTCTCTGTGTTTATCAGGGGGTTATTTCTGTAGCTCTGCTAAGCTGTGTGTTTCTCTGTGTTTATCAGGGGGTTATTTCTGTAGCACCGCTAAGCTGTGTGTTTCTCTGTGTTTATCAGGGGGTTATTTCTGTAGCACCGCTAAGCTGTGTGTTTCTCTGTGTTTATCAGGGGGTTATTTCTGTAGCTCTGCTAAGCTGTGTGTTTCTCTGTGTTTATCAGGGGGTTATTTCTGTAGCTATGCTAAGCTGTGTGTTTCTCTGTGTTTATCAGGAGGTTATTTCTGTAGCTCTGCTAAACTGTGTGTTTCTCTGTGTTTATCAGGGGGTTATTTCTGTAGCTCTGCTAAACTGTGTGTTTCTCTGTGTTTATCAGGGGGTTATTTATGTAGCTCTGCTAAGCTGTGTGTTTCTCTGTGTTTATCAGGGGGTTATTTCTGTAGCTCTGCTAAGCTGTGTGTTTCTCTGTGTTTATCAGGGGGTTATTTCTGTAGCACTGCTAAGCTGTGTGTTTCTCTGTGTTTATCAGGGGGTTATTTCTGTAGCTCTGCTAAGCTGTGTGTTTCTCTGTTTATCAGGGGGTTATTTCTGTAGCACTGCTAAGCTGTGTGTTTCTCAGTGTTTATCAGGGGGTTATTTCTGTAGCTCTGCTAAGCTGTGTGTTTCTCTGTGTTTATCAGGGGGTTATTTCTGTAGCTCTGCTAAGCTGTGTGTTTCTCTGTGTTTATCAGGGGGTTATTTCTGTAGCTCTGCTAAGATGTGTGTTTCTCTGTGTTTATCAGGGGGTTATTTCTGTAGCTTGCTAAGCTGTGTGTTTCTCTGTGTTTATCAGGGGGTTATTTCTGTAGCACCGCTAAGCTGTGTGTTTCTCTGTTTATCAGGGGGTTATTTCTGTAGCTCTGCTAAGCTGTGTGTTTCTCTGTGTTTATCAGGGGGTTATTTCTGTAGCTCTGCTAAGATGTGTGTTTCTCTGTGTTTATCAGGGGGTTATTTCTGTAGCTCTGCTAAGCTGTGTGTTTCTCTGTGTTTATCAGGGGGTTATTTCTGTAGCTCTGCTAAGCTGTGTGTTTCTCTGTGTTTATCAGGGGGTTATTTCTGTAGCTCTGCTAAGCTGTGTGTTTCTCTGTGTTTATCAGGGGGTTATTTCTGTAGCTCTGCTAAGCTGTGTGTTTCTCTGTGTTTATCAGGGGGTTATTTCTGTAGCACTGCTAAGCTGTGTGTTTCTCTGTGTTTATCAGGGGGTTATTTCTGTAGCACCGCTAAGCTGTGTGTTTCTCTGTGTTTATCAGGGGGTTATTTCTGTAGCTCTGCTAAGCTGTGTGTTTCTCTGTGTTTATCAGGGGGTTATTTCTGTAGCACCGCTAAGCTGTGTGTTTCTCTGTGTTTATCAGGGGGTTATTTCTGTAGCTCCGCTAAGCTGTGTGTTTCTCTGTGTTTATCAGGGGGTTATTTCTGTAGCTCTGCTAAGCTGTGTGTTTCTCTGTGTTTATCAGGGGGTTATTTCTGTAGCTCTGCTAAGCTGTGGGCGCATCCTATTCCTTTACGGGTCCTGGTCAAAAGTAGCACACTATAAAGGGAATGGGGTGCCATTCTCTGGTCTAAAGTAGTGCACTATAAAGGGAATGGGGTGCCATTTGGGACGTAAGCTGTGTGTGACTCTACCTGCTATTCTGTCTGTTGATCACCATGACCACATGAAGGAAGACTAGTCATCTCCTGTAGAGATCACACAGACATGTCTGTTATATGTAGCCTACGGTCTGTCTGACTGGGTTCTACATTAAAGACATGTCCCAATACATTTAGGATGTATACAGATTGAAAACATAGTTTCATCATTCTATCTATTGTTGTTGGAGTCCGGCATGCTAGTTGGCTGTGGCGTCATATGACTAGGTGCCCAGGACGGTTTTCACGGAAGAATACTGTACCAAGTTAGCTAGCTGAATAAACTAAGTTAGTCTATTCCTAGAAAACATTGAACCGCTGTAGTTTACAACAATTATAGTTTCTGAGGTGGAAGTTGGGAGAGTTATATTTGGGTATTTCAGTGAAACGTAAGTGAGGGAGGCCCCGCTCTCTCCTTTACCAGATGTTTAGTTCATTTCATTCCGATCTCCTTTGCATTATTGTAGCCATTTTCTGTAGCCTGTCAACTATGCCTCTGTCTATCCCTGTTCTCTCCTCTCCGCACAGGCTATACAAACGCAGGCTCACACCGCGTGGCTGCTGCCTCTCTAACCTGGTGGTCCCTGCTCGCACCACCCACGTGGAGTTCCAGGTCTCAGGCAGCCTCTGGAACTGCCATTCTGCTGCCAACAAGGCAGAGTTCATCTCAGCCTATGCTACCCTCCAGTCCCTCGACTTCTTGGCGCTGACGGAAACATGGATTACCACTGAAAACACTTCTACTCCTACTGCTCTCTCCTCGTCTGACCATGTGTTCTCGCATACCCCGAGAGCATCTGGTCAGCGGGGCGGTGGCACAGGAATCCTCATCTCTCCCAAGTGGACATTCTCTCTTTCTCCCCTGACCCATCTGGCTATCTCCTCATTTGAATTCCATGCTGTCACAGTCACTAGCCCATTCAAGCTTAACATCCTTGTCATTTATCGCCCTACAGGTTCCCTTGGAGAGTTCATCAATGAGCTTGACGCCTTGATAAGTTCCTTTCCTGAGGATGGCTCACCCCTCACAGTTCTGGGTGACTTTAACCTCCCCGCGTCTACATTTGACTCATTTCTCTCTGCCTCCTTTCCACTCCTCTCCTCTTTTGACCTCACCCTCTCACCGTCCCCCCCTACTCACAAGGCAGGCAATACGCTTGACCTCATCTTTACTAGATGCTGTTCTTCTACTAATCTCACTGCAACTCCCCTCCATGTCTCCAACCACTACTTTGTATCCTTTTCTCTCTCGCTCTCCTCCAACACTACTCACTCTGCCCCTACTCAGATGGTAATGTGCCATCGCAACCTTCACTCTCTCTCTCCCGCTACTCTCTCCTCTTCCATCCTATCATCTCTTCCTTCTGCTCAATCCTTCTCCCTCCAATCTCCTGATTCTGCCTCCTCAACCCTCCTCTCCTCCCTTTCTGGATCTTTTGACTCTCTATGTCCCCTATCCTCCCGGCCGGCTCGGTCCTCCCCTCCTGTTCCGTGGCTTGACGACTCATTGCGAGCTCACAGAACAGGGCTCCGAGCAGCCGAGCGGAAATTGAGGAAAACTAGACTCCCTGTGGACCTGGCATCTTTTCACTCCCTCCTCTCTAAATTTTCTTCATCTGTTTCTGCTGCTAAAGCCACTTTCTACCACTCTAAATTCCAAGCATCTGCCTCTAACCCTAGGAAGCTCTTTGCCACCTTCTCCTCCCTGCTGAATCCTCCTCCCCCTCCCCCCTCATCCCTCACTGTGGATGACTTCGTCAACACTTTGAAAAGAAGGTTGACGACATCCGATCCTCGTTTGTTAAGTCAAATGACACTGCTGGTCCTGCTCACACTGCCCTACCCTATGTTTTGACTTCTTTCTCCCCTCTCTCTACAGATGAAATCTTGCGACTTGTGACAGCCGGCCACCCAACAACCTGCCCGCTTGATCCTATCCCCTCCTCTCTTCTCCAGACCATCTCCGTTGACCTTCTCCCTTACCTCACCTCGCTCATCAACTCATCCTTGACCGCTGGCTATGTCCCTTCCGTCTTCAAGAGAGCGAGAGTTGCACCCCTTCTCAAAAAACCTACACTCGATCCCTCCGATGTCAACAACTACAGACCAGTATCCCTTCTTTCTTTTCTCTCCAAAACGCTTGAGCGTGCCGTCTTTAGCCAACTCTCTTGCTATCTCTCTCAGAATGACCTTCTTGATCCAAACCAGTCAGGTTTCAAGACTGCTCTTCTCTGTGTCACGGAGGCTCTCCGCACTGCTAAAGCTAACTCTCTCTCCTCTGCTCTTGTCCTTCTAGACCTGTCTGCTGCCTTTAATACTGTGAACCATCAGATCCTCCTCTCCACCCTCTCCGAGTTGGGCATCTCTGGTGCTGCTCACTCTTGGATTGCGTCCTACCTGACCGGTCGCTCCTACCAAGTGGCGTGGCGAGAATCTGTCTCCGCACCACGTGCTCTCACCACTGGTGTCCCCCAGGGCTCAGTTCTAGGCCCTCTCCTATTCTCGCTATACACCAAGTCACTTGGCTCTGTCATATCCTCACATGGCCTCTCCTATCATTGCTATGCAGACGACACACAACTAATCTTCTCCTTTCCCCCTTCTGATAACCAGGTGGCGAATCGCATCTCTGCATGTCTGGCAGACATATCAGTGTGGATGACGGATCACCACCTCAAGCTGAACCTCGGCAAGACGGAGCTGCTCTTCCTCCCGGGGAAGGACTGCCCGTTCCATGATCTCGCCATCACGGTTGACAACTCCGTTGTGTCCTCCTCCCAGAGTGCGAAGAGCCTAGGCGTGACCCTGGACAACACCCTGTCGTTCTCCGCCAACATCAAGGCGGTGACCCGATCCTGCAGGTTCATGCTCTACAACATTCGGAGAGTACGACCCTGCCTTACACAGGAAGCGGCACAGGTCCTAATCCAGGCACTTGTCATCTCCCGTCTGGATTACTGCAACTCGCTGTTGGCTGGGCTCCCTGCCTGTGCCATTAAACCCCTACAACTCATCCAGAATGCCGCAGCCCATCTGGTGTTCAACCTTCCCAAGTTCTCTCACGTCACCCCGCTCCTCCGCACACTCCACTGGCTTCCAGTTGAAGCTCGCATCTGCTACAAGACCATGGTGCTTGCCTACAGAGCTGTGAGGGGAACGGCACCTCCGTACCTTCAGGCTCTGATCAGTCCCTACACCCAAACGAGGGCACTACGTTCATCCTCCTCTGGCCTGCTGGCCCCCCTACCTCTGCGGAAGCACAGTTCCCGCTCAGCCAAGTCAAAACTGTTCGCTGCTCTGGCACCCTAATGGTGGAACAAGCTCCCTCACGACGCCAGGACAGCGGAGTCACTCACCACCTTCCGGAGACACTTGAAACCCCACCTCTTTAAGGAATACCTGGGATAGGATAAAGTAATCCTTCTACCCCCCCCTTACCCCACCCCAAAGAAAGGAAAAAAATAACAAAAAAAGACAAAAAATAAAAATAATAATAATAATAACATATTGTAAAGTGGTTATCCCACTGGCTATAAGGTGAATGCACCAATTTGTAAGTCGCTCTGGATAAGAGCTTCTGCTAAATGACGTAATTGTAAATGTAATGTTATGCATTATCTATTGATTTGCCTCAATTATTTCATATTACTAGGCTCTAGTATCAATTAGTTCATATTACTAGACTCTAGTATCAATTAGTTCATATTACTAGGCTCTAGTATCAATTAGTTCATATTACTAGACTCTAGTATCAATTAGTTCATATTACTAGACTCTAGTATCAATTAGTTCATATTACTAGACTCTAGTATCAATTAGTTCATATTACTAGACTCTAGTATCAATTAGTTCATATTACTAGACTCTAGTATCAATTAGTTCATATTACTAGACTCTAGTTGCAGTCGGCAGACATGAATCTTATCAACAAACCACAAACAAGAGTCTTATCAGGATTTGTCTCCCAAATGGCACCCTCTCTCTTTCTCTCTCTCTCTCTCTCTCTCTCTCTCTACACAACTCTCTCTCTCTCTCTCCTCCCTCTCTCTCTCTCTCCTCCCTCTCTATCTCTCCCTCTCTCCTTCTCTCTCCCTCTATCTCCCTCCATCTCTCCCTCTCTCCTTCTCTCTCTCTCCATCTCTCCCTCTCCTTCTCTCTCTCTCTCTCTCTCCTCCCTCTCTCCTTCTCTCTCTCTCTCCCACTCTCCCTCTCTCCTTCTCTGTCTCTCCCTCTCCCTCTCTATCTCTCCATCTCTCTCTCTCTCTCTCTCTCTCTCTCTCTCTCTCTCTCTCTCTCTCTCTGTCTCTCCCTCTCTCCCTCTCTCCTTCTCTCTCTCTCTCCCTCTCTCCCTCTCTCTCTCTATCTCTCTCTCTCTCCCTCTCTCCATCTCTCCCTCTCTCCTTCTGTCTCTCTGCTATTCCCTCTCTCCCTCTCTCCTTCTCTGTTTCTCTGCTATTTCCTCTCTTCTTCTCTGTCTCTCTGCTATTCCCTCTCTCCCTCTCTGTCTCTCTGCTATTCCCTCTCTCCTTCTCTGTCTCTCTGCTATTCCCTCTCTCCTTCTCTGTCTCTCTGCTATTCCCTCTCTCCTTCTCTGTCTCTCTGCTATTCCCTCTCTCCCTCTCTCTCTCTCCTTCTCCCTCTCTCTCTCTCTGTCTCTCTGTCTCTATCTCTCCCTCTCTCCTTCTCTGTCTCTCTGCTATTCCCTCTCTCCTTCTCTGTCTCTCTGCTATTCCCTCTCTCCCTCTCTGTCTCTCTTCTTCTCCCTCTCTCTCTCTCTCTGTCTCTATCTCTATCTCTCCCTCTCTCCCTCTCTGTCTCTATGCTATTCCCTCTTCTACCACTAGAGGGCAGTGTGTGTGAACTAAACCCCCCATAATGATAATAATAATAATAATATGCCATTTAGCAGACGCTTTTATCCAAAGCGACTTACAGTCATGCGTGCATACATTTTTTTTTTTTTTTTTTGTGTATGGGTGGTCCCGGGGATCGAACCCACTACCTTGGCGTTACAAGCACCATGCTCTACCAGCTGAGCTACAGAGGACCACAGAGGACCCCATCACCTCCACGCTACACGTTACTCTCATCTTCCTTGTGTGGTTTTTCATTTCATTCATACACATAGGATGCTTCCCAAATGGCACCCTATTCTCTTTACAGTGCACTGTTCTGGTCAAAAGTAGTGCACTATATAGGGTGCCACATGGGACTCAACCAGAGATGCTGAAACTCCTGCCTGCCTCCTGCCTGCCCGTTGCTGTGAAATGTAGATATGAATATGGATATTGCAGGCCTGTTTGGTGATTCAACAAATAGAAACCTGAGCTATATAGAGGGAGACGAGAAAAGCAGAATATGACCACTGTGTTTAAATGCACTTTCTAGTGCGCACACACACACACACACACACACACACACACACACACACACACACACACACACACACACACACACAGTAGTAGCCAGCTCTGTCCCTCCCGGGGGTGCTCTAGGGGTGGGCACAGCGCCCATCTCCTTTATTTCCTGCCAGACCAGAAGTCTGAAATGCTCCCCAGAGCCACGACACATGCAGGCTCTCCATGCCAAGGCCTCTGAGTGTGTGTTAGTGTGGAGTTATGTTGTGTTTTATTGTTGGAGTCTGTGTTAGTGTGGAGTTATGTTGTGTTTTATTGTTGGAGTCTGTGTTAGTGTGGAGTTATGTTGTGTTTTATTGTGGCGGCAGGTAGCTTAGTGGTTAAGAGCGTTGTGCCAGTAACCGAAAGGTCTCTGGTTCTAATCCCCGAGACGACTAGGTGAAAAATCTGTCGATGTGCCCTTGAGCAAGGCACTTAACCCTAATTGCTCCTGTAAGTCGCTCTGGATAAGAGCGTCTGCTAAATGACTAATTATAATTATTATTATTGTTGGAGTCTGCGTTAGTGTGGAGTTATGTTGTGTTTTATTGTTGGAGTCTGCGTTAGTGTGGAGTTATGTTGTGTTTTATTGTTGGAGTCTGTGTTAGTGTGGAGTTATGTTGTGTTTTGTTGTTGGAGTCTGCGTTAGTGTGGAGTTATGTTGTGTTTTATTGTTGGAGTCTGTTTTAGTGTGGAGTTATATTGTGTTTTATTGTTGGAGTCTGTTTTAGTGTGGAGTTATATTGTGTTTTATTGTTGGAGTCTGTTTTAGTGTGGAGTTATATTGTGTTTTATTGTTGGAGTCTGTTTTAGTGTGGAGTTATATTGTGTTTTATTGTTGGAGTCTGTTTTAGTGTGGAGTTATATTGTGTTTTATTGTTGGAGTCTGTTTTAGTGTGGAGTTATATTGTGTTTTATTGTTGGAGTCTGTTTTAGTGTGGAGTTATATTGTGTTTTATTTTTGGAGTCTGTGTTAGTGTGGAGTTATATTGTGTTTTATTGTTGGAGTCTGTGTTAGTGTGGAGTTATATTGTGTTTTATTGTTGGAGTCTGTTTTAGTGTGGAGTTATATTGTGTTTTATTGTTGGAGTCTGTTTTAGTGTGGAGTTATATTGTGTTTTATTTTTGGAGTCTGTTAGTGTGGAGTTATGTTGTGTTTTATTGTTGGCGTCTGTGTTAGTGTGGAGTTATATTGTGTTTTATTGTTGGAGTCTGTGTTAGTGTGGAGTTATGTTGTGTTTTATTGTTGGAATCTATGTTAGTGTGTTTTATGCTTCTGTAATGTTGTACAGTGGCTTTGCTGTGTCCTTGAGGGTTTGTGTTACTTTGACTATAGTATAGTAGTAGTATAGTAGTAGTAGTATAGTAGTAGTAGTATAGTAGTAGTAGTAGTATAGTAGTAGTAGTATAGTAGTAGTAGTAGTAGTATAGTAGTAGTATAGTAGTAGTGTAGTAGTAGTAGTAGTAGTAGTATAGTAGTAGTAGTAGCAGTATAGTAGTAGTAGTATAGTAGTAGTAGTATAGTAGTAGTAGTAGTGTAGTAGTAGTAGTGTAGTAGTAGTAGTAGTGTAGTAGTAGTATAGTAGTAGTAGTAGTATAGTAGTAGTAGTAGTAGTATAGTAGTAGTATAGTAGTAGCAGTGTAGTAGTAGTAGTAGTAGTGTAGTAGTAGTAGTAGTATAGTAGTAGTAGTAGTAGTATAGTAGTAGTAGTATTCCAGTAGTAGTATTCCAGTAGTAGTATAGTAGTAGTAGTATAGTAGTAGTAGTAGTAGTATTCCAGTAGTAGTATTCCAGTAGTAGTATTCTAGTAGTAGTATAGTAGTAGTAGTAGTATAGTAGTAGTAGTATTCTAGTAGTATTCTAGTAGTATTCCAGTAGTAGTAGTATTGCAGTAGTATTCTAGTAGTAGTATTCCAGTAGTATTCCAGTAGTAGTATAGTGTAGTACCTCTCTCCTGCTGTAATGCTGTAGCACCGCTCCTCCTATAGTTCCTATAGTATAGTAGTAGTATAGTAGTAGTAGTGTAGTACCTCTCTCCTGCTGTAATGCTGTAGCACCGCTCCTCCCGGCCCTCTATTGGTCTGCAGGTTGATGGAGGATGTCTGGAGAGGAGGAGGAGAGGAGGAGCTCCCTGGGGCTGCCGTTCCCGACAACACCTTTTGGCCACCGGTCATGTGTGCGGTCACCATGGCAACGGGAGCTGTCTTGGTGGCCGGGTTGGCCGGTAGAACAGAGATGGAGATGCTTTGGGAGGAGGGAGGAGGAGGGGGCTTGATGAGGGAGAGGGGCTTGGTGGTCCCCGCTATGGGACAACTTCTAACAGCCATCTTCTGTTGAGGGAGAGAGAGGAGAGAGAGAGAGAGAGAGAGAGAGAGAGAGAGAGAGAGAGAGAGAGAGAGAGAGAGAGAGAGAGAGAGAGAGAGAGAGAGAGAGAGAGAGAGGGTTAGAAACTAGAGATAAAAACAGGAATGGCCAGTGGTTTGGTAGTGGTGGTGACCTTTGGGAGTGTTGCTTGACTCAAAGTGATGCAGATTCAATGCTGCTTCATTAACTCTGGAGTACATTTAGAGAACACCTTGGTGCTTCAAACATGCACAGTGGAAATGAAGCTAAAACTGAACCTCAAGGACAAATGTCTAAACATTGGCACAGATCCAGGGTCAGTGGTAGAGACAGGGTTGGGACTAGACTGAGGTAGATCAATGGTAGAGACAGGGTCTCCTATCTCTCTAAACCCACACCCCCTCTACTCTCCTGTCTCTCTACCCCCACCCCCTCTACTCCCCTGTCTCACTACCCCCACCCCCTCTACTCTCCTGTCTCTCTACCCCCACCCCCTCTACTCTCCTGTCTCTCTACCCCCCACCCCCTCTACTCTCCTGTCTCTCTACCCCCACCCCCTCTACTCTCCTGTCTCTCTACCCCCCACCCCCTCTACTCCCCTGTCTCTCTACCCCCACCCCCTCTACTCCCCTGTCTCTCTACCCCCACCCCCTCTACTCCCCTGTCTCTCTACCCCCACCCCCTCTACTCTCCTGTCTCTCTACCCCCACCCCCTCTACTCTCCTGTCTCTCTACCCCCACCCCCTCTACTCTCCTGTCTCTCTACCCCCACCCCCTCTACTCTCCTGTCTCTCTACCCCACCCCCTCTACTCTCCTGTCTCACTACCCCCACCCCCTCTACTCTCCTGTCTCTCTACCCCCCACCCCCTCTACTCTCCTGTCTCTCTACCCCCACCCCCTCTACTCTCCTGTCTCTCTACCCCCACCCCCTCTACTCTCCTGTCTCTCTACCCCCACCCCCTCTACTCTCCTGTCTCTCTACCCCCCACCCCCTCTACTCTCCTGTCTCTCTACCCCCCACCCCCTCTACTCTCCTGTCTCTCTACCCCCACCCCCTCTACTCTCCTGTCTCTCTACCCCCACCCCCTCTACCCTCCTGTCTCTCTACCCCCACCCCCTCTACCCTCCTGTCTCTCTACCCCCACCCCTCTACTCTCCTGTCTCTCAACCCCCCACCCCCTCTACTCTCCTGTCTCTCTACCCCCACCCCCTCTACTCTCCTGTCTCTCTACCCCCCACCCCCTCTACTCTCCTGTCTCACTACCCCCACCCCCTCTACTCTCCTGTCTCTCTACCCCCACCCCCTCTACTCTCCTGTCTCTCAACCCCCACCCCCTCTACTCTCCTGTCTCTCTACCCCCACCCCCACCCCCTCTACTCTCCTGTCTCTCTACCCCCACCCCCTCTACTCTCCTGTCTCTCTACCCCCACCCCCTCTACTCTCCTGTCTCTCAACCCCCCACCCCCTCTACTCTCCTGTCTCTCTACCCCCCACCCCCCTGTCTCTCTACCCCCACCCCCTCTACTCTCCTGTCTCACTACCCCACCCCCTCTACTCTCCTGTCTCTCTACCCCCACCCCCTCTACTCTCCTGTCTCTCTACCCCCACCCACTCTACTCTCCTGTCTCTCTACCCCCACCCCCTCTACTCTCCTGTCTCTCTACCCCCACCCCCTCTACCCTCCTGTCTCTTTACCCCCACCCCTCTACTCTCCTGTCTCTCTACCCCCCACCCCTCTACTCTCCTGTCTCTCTACCCCCACCCCCTCTACTCTCCTGTCTCTCTACCCCCACCCCCTCTACTCTCCTGTCTCTCTACCCCAACCCCTCTACTCTCCTGTCTTTCAACCCCCCATCCCCTCTACTCTCCTGTCTCTCTACCCCCACCCCCTCTACTCTCCTGTCTCACTACCCCACCCCCTCTACTCTCCTGTCTCTCTACCCCCACCCCCTCTACTCTCCTGTCTCTCTACCCCCACCCCCTCTACCCTCCTGTCTCTCTACCCCCACCCCCTCTACCCTCCTGTCTCTCTACCCCCACCCCTCTACTCTCCTGTCTCTCTACCCCCACCCCTCTACTCTCCTGTCTCTCTACCCCCACCCCTCTACTCTCCTGTCTCTCAACCCCCACCCCTCTACTCTCCTGTCTCTCTACCCCCACCCCTCTACTCTCCTGTCTCTCTACCCCCACCCCCTCTACTCTCCTGTCTCTCTACCCCCACCCCCTCTACTCTCCTGTCTCTCTACCCCAACCCCTCTACTCTCCTGTCTTTCAACCCCCCATCCCCTCTACTCTCCTGTCTCTCTACCCCCACCCCCTCTACTCTCCTGTCTCACTACCCCACCCCCTCTACTCTCCTGTCTCTCTACCCCCACCCCCTCTACTCTCCTGTCTCTCTACCCCCACCCCCTCTACCCTCCTGTCTCTCTACCCCCACCCCCTCTACCCTCCTGTCTCTCTACCCCCACCCCTCTACTCTCCTGTCTCTCTACCCCCACCCCTCTACTCTCCTGTCTCTCAACCCCCACCCCTCTACTCTCCTGTCTCTCTACCCCCACCCCTCTACTCTCCTGTCTCTCTACCCCCACCCCCTCTACTCTCCTGTCTCTCTACCCCCACCCCCTCTACTCTCCTGTCTCTCTACCCCAACCCCTCTACTCTCCTGTCTCTCAACCCCCCATCCCCTCTACTCTCCTGTCTCACTACCCCCCACCCCCTCTACTCTCCTGTCTCACTACCCCCACCCCCTCTACTCTCCTGTCTCTCTACCCCCACCCCCTCTACTCTCCTGTCTTTCTACCCCCACCCCCTCTACTCTCCTGTCTTTCTACCCCCACCCCCTCTACTCTCCTGTCTTTCTACCCCCACCCCCTCTACTCTCCTGTCTCTCTACCCCCACCCCCTCTACTCTCCTGTCTCTCTACCTCCACCCCCTCTACTCTCCTGTCTCTCTACCCCCACCCCCTCTACTCTCCTGTCTCTCTACCCCCCACCCCCTCTACTCTCCTGTCTCACTACCCCCACCCCCTCTACTCTCCTGTCTCTCTACCCCCACCCCTCTACTCTCCTGTCTCTCTACCCCCACCCCCTCTACTCTCCTGTCTCTCTACCCCCCACCCCCTCTACTCTCCTGTCTCACTACCCCCACCCCCTCTACTCTCCTGTCTCTCTACCCCCACCCCCTCTACACCCCTGTCTCTCTACCCCCCACCCCCTCTACTCCCCTGTCTCTCTACCCCCACCCCCTCTACTCCCCTGTCTCTCTACCCCCACCCCCTCTACTCTCCTGTCTCTCTACCCCCACCCCTCTACTCTCCTGTCTCTCTACCCCACCCCCTCTACTCTCCTGTCTCTCTACCCCCACCCCTCTACTCTCCTGTCTCTCTACCCCCCACCCCCTCTACTCTCCTGTCTCTCTACCCCTCACCCCTCTACTCCCCTGTCTCTCTACCCCCACCCCTCTACTCCCCTGTCTCTCTACCCCCACCCCCTCTACTCTCCTGTCTCTCTACCCCCCACCCCCTCTACTCTCCTGTCTCTCTACCCCCACCCCTCTACTCTCCTGTCTCTCTACCCCACCCCCTCTACTCTCCTGTCTCTCTACCCCCACCCCCTCTACTCTCCTGTCTCTCTACCCCCACCCCCTCTACTCTCCTGTCTCTCTACCCCCCACCCCCTCTACTCTCCTGTCTCTCTACCCCCCACCCCTCTACTCTCCTGTCTCTCTACCCCCACCCCCTCTACTCTCCTGTCTCTCTACCCCCCACCCCCTCTACTCTCCTGTCTCTCTACCCCCACCCCTCTACTCTCCTGTATCTCTACCCCACCCCCTCTACTCTCCTGTCTCTCTACCCCCACCCCCTCTACTCTCCTGTCTCTCTACCCCCACCCCCTCTACTCTCCTGTCTCTCTACCCCCCACCCCCTCTACTCTCCTGTCTCTCTACCCCCCACCCCTCTACTCTCCTGTCTCTCTACCCCCCACCCCTCTACTCTCCTGTCTCTCTACCCCCACCCCCTCTACTCTCCTGTCTCTCTACCCCCCACCCCCTCTACTCTCCTATCTCTCTACCCCCACCCCCTCTACTCTCCTGTCTCACTACCCCCACCCCCTCTACTCTCCTGTCTCTCTACCCCCACCCCCTCTACTCTCCTGTCTCTCTACCCCCACCCCCTCTACTCTCCTGTCTCTCTACCCCCACCCCCTCTACTCTCCTGTCTCTCTACCCCCCACCCCCTCTACTCTCCTGTCTCTCTACCCCCCACCCCCCTGTCTCTCTACCCCCACCCCCTCTACTCTCCTGTCTCACTACCCCACCCCCTCTACTCTCCTGTCTCTCTACCCCCACCCCCTCTACTCTCCTGTCTCTCTACCCCCACCCCTCTACTCTCCTGTCTCTCTACCCCCACCCCTCTACTCTCCTGTCTCTCAACCCCCACCCCTCTACTCTCCTGTCTCTCTACCCCCACCCCTCTACTCTCCTGTCTCTCTACCCCCACCCCCTCTACTCTCCTGTCTCTCTACCCCCACCCCCTCTACTCTCCTGTCTCTCTACCCCCCACCCCCTCTACTCTCCTGTCTCTCTACCCCTCACCCCTCTACTCCCCTGTCTCTCTACCCCTCACCCCTCTACTCCCCTGTCTCTCTACCCCCACCCCCTCTACTCTCCTGTCTCTCTACCCCCCACCCCCTCTACTCTCCTGTCTCTCTACCCCCCACCCCCTCTACTCTCCTGTCTCTCTACCCCCACCCCCTCTACTCTCCTGTCTCTCTACCCCCACCCCCTCTACTCTCCTGTCTCTCTACCCCCCACCCCCTCTACTCTCCTGTCTCTCTACCCCCCACCCCCCTGTCTCTCTACCCCCACCCCCTCTACTCTCCTGTCTCACTACCCCACCCCCTCTACTCTCCTGTCTCTCTACCCCCACCCCCTCTACTCTCCTGTCTCTCTACCCCCACCCCTCTACTCTCCTGTCTCTCTACCCCCACCCCTCTACTCTCCTGTCTCTCAACCCCCACCCCTCTACTCTCCTGTCTCTCTACCCCCACCCCTCTACTCTCCTGTCTCTCTACCCCCACCCCCTCTACTCTCCTGTCTCTCTACCCCCACCCCCTCTACTCTCCTGTCTCTCTACCCCCCACCCCCTCTACTCTCCTGTCTCTCTACCCCTCACCCCTCTACTCCCCTGTCTCTCTACCCCTCACCCCTCTACTCCCCTGTCTCTCTACCCCCACCCCCTCTACTCTCCTGTCTCTCTACCCCCCACCCCCTCTACTCTCCTGTCTCTCTACCCCCACCCCTCTACTCTCCTGTCTCTCTACCCCCACCCCCTCTACTCTCCTGTCTCTCTACCCCCACCCCCTCTACTCTCCTGTCTCTCTACCCCCCACCCCCTCTACTCTCCTGTCTCTCTACCCCCACCCCCTCTACTCCCCTGTCTCTCTACCCCCCTCCCCCTCTACTCTCCTGTCTCTCTACCCCCCACCCCCTCTACTCTCCTGTCTCTCTACCCCCCACCCCCTCTACTCTCCTGTCTCTCTACCCCTCACCCCTCTACTCCCCTGTCTCTCTACCCCTCACCCCTCTACTCCCCTGTCTCACTACCCCCACCCCCTCTACTCTCCTGTCTCTCTACCCCCCACCCCCTCTACTCTCCTGTCTCTCTACCCCCCACCCCCTCTACTCTCCTGTCTCTCTACCCCCCACCCCCTCTACTCTCCTGTCTCTCTAC
This sequence comes from Coregonus lavaretus, assembly GCF_964263955.1. Taxonomy (NCBI): domain Eukaryota; kingdom Metazoa; phylum Chordata; class Actinopteri; order Salmoniformes; family Salmonidae; genus Coregonus; species Coregonus lavaretus. The sequence continues at coordinate 9,310 of NW_028160281.1, read as the reverse complement.
CCCCACCCCCTCTACCCTCCTGTCTCTCTACCCCCACCCCTCTACACCCCTGTCTCTCTACCCCCCACCCCCTCTACTCCCCTGTCTCTCTACCCCCCACCCCCTCTACTCTCCTGTCTCACTACCCCCCACCCCCTCTACTCCCCTGTCTCTCTACCCCCACCCCCTCTACTCTCCTGTCTCTCTACCCCCCACCCCCTCTACTCTCCTGTCTCTCTACCCCCCCCCCCCCCTCTCTAGTCAGTTAAGAAGAGACATCTTCCAAAGCCTATATAAGTGTATCTCTGTTTCGCTCTTCTTCACCCTGCTAGCACCACTGACAGAACAGGCAGGCACTCTAAATATTTTATATTCCATTCCACTGCCCCCTTCTTATTTCAACGCTCTCTTTTATGGTTTTCTATGGAGTACAGGGGGATGGGGGAGAGGTGGAGAGGGGGAGGAGAAAAGAGGGGGAAAGTGCTTTTCAGTTCTCAGCTGGGTTCTGTCTAAAAGGCGTCCGCATGCTCCAAACAGTTCGGATCAGTTGGTGCCTTTACTGTACAATGACGACATACTGTGATCTTTTTGTTCGTTTTGGACTTCGGCAAGGGTTTACTCTCGAGGTAAGCCGAGGTAAGTCGGTAGCCGAAGTCCACGCCTCCTCGTCGGCGATTGGTCAACAGTAGGGATTCTTGAGTGAAGTGCCTGTTGACATTCAACCAGAGACGACTAGTCCTCATGCACATCATTTCACTTGAGAAATACTGCACCAAACATCCTAGTCAGATGCTAAATTGCGCGACTAAGATCTCCTTGGCAAAAATGTCAAAATCAATTACATATTTCTTGAGTTATCTTAGATTAATTCAGACTATTTTGAGGAAGTGATTACTGGCTAAGGTGTCTGAAAATGGATAAAATTGATTTTTTTTTCTTGTTTTTCAATCAAATGTCTTTTAAGGAAGTATGCGAGCACAATCTTTCGGTTTGGCTAGCCAAGCTCAGCTAGGCACCAGCCGAACTCTCTCTCTTTCTCTCTATCGAAGACTCTGTTCTACAGGCATCACACAGGGCTTTCTTTAGTAAACTCTGTTCTACAGGCATCACACAGGGCTTTATTTAGTAAACTCTGTTCTACAGGCATCACACAGGGCTTTCTTTAGTAAACTCTGTTCTACAGGCATCACACAGGGCTTTCTTTAGTAAACTCTGTTCTACAGGCATCACACAGGGCTTTAGTAAACTCTGTTCTACAGGCATCACACAGGGCTTTAGTAAACTCTGTTCTACAGGCATCACACAGGGCTTTAGTAAACTCTGTTCTACAGGCATCACACAGGGCTTTATTTAGTAAACTCTGTTCTACAGGCATCACACAGGGCTTTAGTAAACTCTGTTCTACAGGCATCACACAGGGCTTTATTTAGTCAACTCTGTTCTACAGGCATCACACAGGGCTTTATTTAGTCAACACTGTTCTACAGGCATCACACAGGGCTTTAGTAAAGAGCTTTCAGAACGCCCCCTGCCTCCTGATGGTTCTTTGAGTACTCCATAAATAGATAACACTCAGTTCACACTAACATTATCAACTCAACTACTCCCAGAAAGAAAAGACGGGATGTTCAGAAAGAAAGAAAGAAGGCAAGAAAGAAAGGTAGAGAATGAAAGAGTCCAGGTGACCAACCACTTCTGGGAAAAGTACAGTTATTCAGTCTGTCTGGAACGTCTTGAGTCATTCTGTTGACTGTCCTTTAGTTCAGTCTGTCTTTAGTCATTCTGTTGACTGTCCTTTAGTTCAGTCTGTCTTGAGTCATTCTGTTGACTGTCCTTTAGTTCAGTCTGTCTTTAGTCATTCTGTTGACTGTCCTTTAGTTCAGTCTGTCTTTAGTCATTCTGTTGACTGTCCTTTAGTTCAGTCTGTCTTTAGTCATTCTGTTGACTGTCCTTTAGTTCAGTCTGTCTTTAGTCATTCTGTTGACTGTCCTTTAGTTCAGTCTGTCTTGAGTCATTCTGTTGACTGTCCTTTAGTTCAGTCTGTCTTGAGTCATTCTGTTGACTGTCCTTTAGTTCAGTCTGTCTTTAGTCATTCTGTTGACTGTCCTTTAGTTCAATCTGTCTTTAGTCATTCTGTTGACTGTCCTTTAGTTCAGTCTGTCTTTAGTCATTCTGTTGACTGTCCTTTAGTTCAGTCTGTCTTGAGTCATTCTGTTGACTGTCCTTTAGTTCAGTCTGTCTTGAGTCATTCTGTTGACTGTCCTTTAGTTCAGTCTGTCTTTAGTCATTCTGTTGACTGTCCTTTAGTTCAGTCTGTCTTGAGTCATTCTGTTGACTGTCCTTTAGTTCAGTCTGTCTTGAGTCATTCTGTTGACTGTCCTTTAGTTCAGTCTGTCTTTAGTCATTCTGTTGACTGTCCTTTAGTTCAGTCTGTCTTTGGTCATTCTGTTGACTGTCCTTTAGTTCAGTCTGTCTTTAGTCATTCTGTTGACTGTCCTTTAGTTCAGTCTGTCTTTAGTCATTCTGTTGACTGTCCTTTAGTTCAGTCTGTCTTTAGTCATTCTGTTGACTGTCCTTTAGTTCAGTCTGTCTTGAGTCATTCTGTTGACTGTCCTTTAGTTCAGTCTGTCTTGAGTCATTCTGTTGACTGTCCTTTAGTTCAGTCTGTCTTGAGTCATTCTGTTGACTGTCCTTTAATTCAGTCTGCCTTGAGTCATTCTGTCTGCAGTGCAGTATGTCCATTATGTATCTTCCTCTGTGAAGAAACATGAGAATAAGTCTCTCTATTGCTGTGTAATTTACTTTGAAGAATAATCCAACCAAATTGATTCTATTCAGTTTTCAGAAGAGACAGAGAGTGTGGAGAGAGAGGAGATGGTGGGATGGAATAGTATTTGCTCACACTAAAACCCAGATACACAGAGACCAGACCAGACACACAGAGACCAGACCAGACCAGACCAGACACACAGAGACCAGACCAGACCAGACACACAGAGACCAGACCAGACACACAGAGACCAGACCAGACACACAGAGACCAGACCAGACCAGACACACAGAGACCAGACCAGACCAGACACACAGAGACCAGACCAGGCCAGACACACAGAGACCAGACCAGACCAGACACACAGAGACCAGACCAGACCAGACACACAGAGACCAGACCAGACCAGACCAGACCAGACCAGACACACAGAGACCAGACCAGACCAGACACACAGAGACCAGACCAGACCAGACCAGACCAGACCAGACACACAGAGACCAGACCAGACCAGACACACAGAGACCAGACCAGACACACAGAGACCAGACCAGACACACAGAGACCAGACCAGACCAGACACACAGAGACCAGACCAGACCAGACACACAGAGACCAGACCAGACCAGACACACAGAGACCAGACCAGACCAGATACACAGAGACCAGACCAGACCAGACACACAGAGACCAGACCAGACCAGACACACAGAGACCAGACCAGACCAGACACACAGAGACCAGACCAGACCAGACACACAGAGACCAGACCAGACACACAGAGACCAGACCAGACACACAGAGACCAGACCAGACCAGACACACAGAGACCAGACCAGGCCAGACACACAGAGACCAGACCAGACCAGACACACAGAGACCAGACCAGACCAGACACACAGAGACCAGACCAGGCCAGACACACAGAGACCAGACCAGACCAGACACACAGAGACCAGACCAGACCAGACCAGACCAGACACACAGAGACCAGACCAGACCAGACACACAGAGACCAGACCAGACCAGACACACAGAGACCAGACCAGACCAGACCAGACCAGACCAGACCAGACCAGACCAGACCAGATACACAGAGACCAGACCAGACCAGATACACAGAGACCAGACCAGACCAGCTACACAGAGACCAGACCAGACCAGCTACACAGAGACCAGACCAGACCAGACCAGACCAGACACACAGAGACCAGACCAGACCAGACACACAGAGACCAGACCAGACACACAGAGACCAGACCAGACACACAGAGACCAGACCAGACCAGACACACAGAGACCAGACCAGACCAGACCAGACACACAGAGACCAGACCAGACCAGACACACAGAGACCAGACCAGGCCAGACCAGACACACAGAGACCAGACCAGACCAGACACACAGAGACCAGACCAGACCAGACACACAGAGACCAGACCAGACCAGACACACAGAGACCAGACCAGACCAGACCAGACACACAGAGACCAGACCAGACCAGACCAGACACACAGAGACCAGACCAGACCAGACCAGACACACAGAGACCAGACCAGAC